>NW_006239219.1:277838-282327 GCF_000226075.1 Solanum tuberosum | reverse complement strand
AAAAAAAAAAAAAAAAAAAAGCAATCAAAGAAGTTGAGCCTTTGACAAAGCACTTATGGAAGGTTTCAACACGGAATGCACACTCAAAAACTTTGCTCTACACTAGATAATACTATCCACTACGGGCTAATAAATGGATAGAATTGTAAACGAATCAAATAGGGTAGAATATGTAGTTGCGTACAAATTATTAGAATTGACACATGAAAGTATTCTTTAATACATGAAGTTGCACCAATGAACGAATAAGGTTAAATAATTAGCTGTTGCATCAGAGGAAGGAATAGGATAAGGATTGTGTCAAAGGCTTAAATCACTTTTGATTAACACATGAAATCAAGTAGAATTTGTTGAAGTTTCAGTAAGTGTGCATATGTTCAGCATGGCGCCATATACATGCTAATCGCCTGATATGCGCATACACACATATATAGATGTGTTGGAATCTGCAGCACACTTGAAGTCTCTGCATATTATTAAAAAACTTCTAAGTATTTTTTATTTTTAGAGATAAATATCTAAGATCTAGAGAATTAAAATTTTAAAATGTTCGATGCAACAAAAGAAATAGAAGATAGCAAACTAACATGGTTGAAGATTTTAGTCCCATGACATTGATGTAGAAAGTTTAATAATCGAATCCAAAAATAACAGGATAAATTTGGTTCTAGGACACTCACACCCACTCTCCAATCAAACCCCATGAAGGTATTTCAATAAATGATGTAGTGCTTCTCGGAGAGATACATAATCCATCCGTCTACTTGGGAATATTAGCTCGTCAATGTGTTTTAAATAGACATACTAAAAATGGTAATTCTTTGCACATTAGAAAGCTAACAACATTTTGAGTATAAACAAACAACTTCTTCCTCTCCTATTGTAGCCGCAAGCATAAATGAACTACTGTTTTTCTACATTATATAAACAATGGGAAAAATCACAACAACAAAAAAAATTACGATAGGATTACCAGGCACCAGCAACTTCATTTCTCTCAACATAGAGGTCCAATTAACAACCAAACCTCAAGTTGGTTTAGTCTAACACTTTGCTTTTTGACAAAATAAAGATGACGATTTTATTTCTATTTTTTTACTGTACCAGATCAAAATTTTATATAAATTATTTAGGAAATCACAATTTCCATAGTGTATAATTGAAAAACTAATTAAAAATCACAGTCACATAATACATATATAGTAAGGAGAACACCATCATCTATAGTAAAATTCAATAAATTACTCGTTAACAGTGAAATCCTATGGATTGTACAAACGAAATGAGACACATAAATCACATCAAAATTAAATTACTTTGATAAAGAGAGAATAGTTTCATTATCAATAGCTCAACAGTACTCACATGGCAACGAGATATTGGATACGAAGACTTTGATTCTACAAATTCACCTGCAAATGCAATTTTTACACTAATCAATACAAAATTAACCAGCTAATAAGTGCGAAAACGATTAAAAAAACATAATTCTCCATATGTGAGAAAAAAACAAAACAAAATGTAATAATAAAACCTAATATGCAGATCGAATGAACACATAAAGAGGAAGCAGATCAAATGCGTAGAAGAAGAGCAAACCTGACTTTTCTTAGAATGAGGTGCGAATGGTGAAGAGGAGACAGAAGAGAGAGACTTAAATTGAAAAGGCTTTTCTATTGGGCTTTTTGAATTGGTCTTCTAACTTTTACCCATGAAATGAGGCACGGCGTATCAAAAAGTGTCCAATTTTGTGTTTTTGTTAACTTCTTAAAAATATATAACTTTAAGTTCAAAAAAATTGTAAGGAAGAAGTTTTGTTGCCTATAAAGTCGAATTTATGGTCAATTGAGCATGTTCACTATCTTGAAATATTTTAAACTTTTGACTTGTAGGAAAAGGAAAAGTTAGAACTTTGATGGACAACAAAAGTTTTATCTATGTGTTTATTGTCGGTAAGGTATAACTTGTGATCAATTTAAGTTCATTGTACTGAAATATAATAAATTATATTATATAGTAAAAACTAATATATGCCCGATGAGCAACAAAAACTTTGCCTAACAAATTTTCTAAAGCAAGAAGCTAGTTCTTGAACTTCTTATTATATGGGGTTAAAAAATCAAGAATACGTTACGAAGATCATTTATGAAATTAATCCTTTACCGGGTATTAGAGGACCAGATAGTGTTGAATAGATTGTTACAACGCTCGTTGAACGATTCAAATAGAAATGACTAGGTAAGAAGTAAAAATTCTCATATCAATCCATCTCCATGGACGACAATAGTGCGTTCATTGCCCAATTAGGATTATTAAAATGTACGCTTACTTGCTCTTTTTAGGTATCTAAACGGAGATCATTTGCATTGTACTAACGATGTTAAATTACATCAATAGTCTTGTCCAAAGATTTAAATTATTTTATCAATTAGAGATGAGACAATTTTATTTATTGATTTGCCACAATTGCATTTCAAAACCTATCATGTGAGGTAAAGTGGTGATGTCCATTGAAATTTGGTACTTCTTAGACCATCTTCAACCCCACTCTATTTTACTCTCCATTCACTATATTTTGAGAGTAAAATAGAAAATTGAGTCTCCAACCACTCTCTAAAAAGTTCTCTATTCTCTATTTATAGAGAGGTGTGGAGAACTACTATTCACCTCTCTATTTCACCTTTTCATTATTTTAATATTATTTCTATTATTTGTAACTAACATATTGTTTTTCATACAAGACTAAGATTAAATTTCTAATATTCATAATTCTTTTTAAATATAATACAATATTTTTAAAAATATATTATTTAATATATACCACTTTCATCCCGAATAAACAATATTTTTAATATGTTTTTTTCAATTTTCGTCATTTTAAGAGATAATTTGATATCATTATTGATCTTCACTATGAAGAATGCACAAAATTTAAATGATAAAATGAAAATTTTAATTTAAAAATACAATACATGACATAATAATTTAAATACAAGATAACAATACAATACATAACATAATGATTTTTAAAATCACAATAATAATTTAGTAATTCGGTAGGTCGTTTTCAAATTTAACAATATTTTGAAAAAAGATAGTGTATGATCTAGAGAATTGTTGTGTTTGTGGTTGCGGTTGTGCTTGTTGATTTTCTTTTTTCAATTTTTCGTAGTTGTTCTTTAAAATTTACAATAAAATATAATTTTATATTAAATAAAGAATTTTTAAAATTAAAAATTTTATATTACATGAAAATTAAATAGGGTTATTTTGAAAAAAAAAGAACGAATTTATATTATGAAATAAGAAAATGAAATAGAAATAGAAATAATAATATAATATTTAGGAGAGAGAGGAAGATTATTTTTTAGAGTGTAAAATAGAAAATTGAGTTAGAATTGATTGTCTGAAAAAATAAATAACTCTATATTTGGAGAGTAAAATAGAGCATAGGTTAGAATTGATTGTCTGAAAAAAGAGATAACTCTATCAATTTGCACTTTTCAACCATTACTTAAATATTTTCCTTTCCAACATGAATAAAGTTAATACGTAGGCTAAAATTTCTTTTTACATGGCCATATTTTTAGCCATTTTTGAGACAAGACTGAAACGATTCATTTTGGATAAGATGTCTCCTCTCTCTTCATAAACTCTAATGGCTATACCCCTCCCCAGTATAGTGAGTGAACATAATCACATAATCATTTCGCTCGATACTTGTTTACCTCTCCATCGACCAAATAAGAAGGAACATACAGTACAACGAGTAAAGTGCAAACGAAAACCCACAAATACAGTGGATAGAACAAGCAGCTGACTGCATTTGCACTTCTGTCTACTCAAAATAACTCATTCATCAATATATGCGCAGGATTCAGTGAGCACCAGACAAGACGTTTTCCCCCATGAAGCCATCACGGAATAACATCTGGGAGATGCTCAATAATTCGAACAAATAAAGGGTTCAAAAAATTTAACCCACGAGTATAATTTATTAATCATTTTTTAAGATGTGCATAGTTCAAAATTTTCCATGCAGCAACCAAGTTGATTGAAAGGGTTGCAAGTCAGCAGCACAGTGAGGAATAATATGGTAATGACTTGTTCAACAACGAAAAAGCAGATAAATTGCAAGGGATCAACAACTTATATCCTTGTTACTTGAGGTGGTCAAATAACTTCAAAGCAACCTGTGTAAACAGTGCCGCGAAAAGGTTAGAAAACAACAAATAAAAAATGGAGAAAAGAAACAAGAGGCAGCACACCCCTAAACTGCTTATGCTAAACAGATGGATAAGGGAGCTTACACATTTGTCGATGCAGTGCCAATAATCAAAATACTGTCCAGTGCAATGTTTGTGCCCTGATTCATCACCTTCTATCCTTTTAGCACATGCCTGTAGGATGCAGAATGAGAGCAAGAAGTAAGAAAACCACTATAAATTTTGAAGCAAGGAAAGCTGGCCTTCTTCAGACTTCATTATAT
>NW_006239219.1:236607-276662 GCF_000226075.1 Solanum tuberosum | reverse complement strand
CCCCACAAAAGACAGAAATAAGGGGAAGAAGGGGGTCGTAACAAACAGAAAGATGAAAATAATCAAATATTGCAAGTTAAAAATTTATTGTGACCGCAACAAATGACAAACTGCAAATAATCTTGTTCCATTAAATAAACATTAATGTGACATTCACCCGAAAGAATTGTCAGATCAGATAAATCAAGCAGATCAACAGTTAACCATCATAGAGCAGTGGGAACGATGTGCACCCAAGAAATAACAAACCCTAACTAGACAGAGTCGCTAACACTTAATGTGTTTCTCAAGATAGAAAATGATACACCTCATGGACTAAATATCCATCATTCTTAATCCACAAATAAAGTCCCCTCTGCCTGACAAAACAAAATGCAAAATATACATACATGTATGTCTTGATGAAAGTAATATACACATCCCAGGGAGGTTAGTGAAGGAATATCACCTTCATTCTAAGGTGCAATACTTCCACATCCATTAGTTAAAATCTAAAAAACTGATCAAACGCAATTGTTCTCAAGATCAAATGTGTTACTGTATTGTTATCTTAGGTTGCACAGTTGGCACAACTGAATGAGACATCATTGTTCTTGAATCCTTCCAAAAAGAGAACTTTTTCACTTTTTACAGAAAGAGACCAAAATCCTTCCAAAAGTTAGAAACTAAGACTCCCCATCCAAAACACATTCTTTGAACAAATAATTAAGTTGGTTACAAAGATGTTGGCAGAGGTAGTAGCTGAAGAACAAGAAGTAGAAAACTAAAAACTAACTTGGAAAATGTTTAATGGCATCAAAATTAGAAATCAGAGTCTTGGAGAAAGAAAATCTTGAAGCAACACTCTTCTTCATCAAAAACTCTTACAGCAAACTGTTGGCAATACAAACAACAAAAGGACCCCATAGAAGCAATCAAACATAAAAATAGGCAAGGTTGAAGTAAAAATCTGATTGAAGTTTTGCAGTTCCTCTTGGATCTAAGAACAAGCTACACACAAAACAAAGAACAAAAAATCATACAAATAAAATACTAGCAACCTGCTGACCAGCTGAAATCTGGAGTGCCAAAAAGAAGTAGAGGGAGAAGTATTCGGAGGCCAGAAACATGTTTTTTTTTTTGGATTCTTAGAGAGACCAAACAATCACAGATTAAGTCCCTATGTTGGTTCATCCCATCAGAGTAACATGCGAAGAAAATTCTCTTGACCTGCTATTTTAATTGATTTGGTATTTAGAGTAGTCGATCCTGGAATTATGTTAGGTTATATGTCAGTGATAATATTTGATATTTCCAAATATAAAATTTTCAGGTCTAACATAAGTACATATTAGACTTCTGGGGAAGAGCAGAAGAATGGGACCTATTATGAGACATAACAGACATATGATCATTACACTTCAACCGAGTTGTTCTATTTGGATTTTTTAAAGATATGAGTCAATTTATAGATCTAACATGTGAACAAAATTTTGGGGAAAAAAGGAATTATACCATAACATCTATGTCAGCTTTTGGTCTGAATACACTTTAAACGAATAGCTTGGTAGATGATCCTTCTAGAAGAGGGGGATTCTTACAACCTTTCTAGTTATTTTATTCTCCATTTCTATTTAATAGGATCCTGAGGAAAAAGATCTCGTTTCCACCAAGCTAAAACATTATGTTGATGTCTCTAATAAACGATGGTTTAAGGCTAGACCAGCTATACCAAGAGCACTCATCCATAAATCGAGATTACCGATACAAATATTTAAAGAAATGTAACCAATGTTTATTGAAAAAAGCAACCCCAAAAAGGCGACGAGATAAATTCATCATTCCAATACACTCAATTCAAGAACTTAAGAATGAACTAATGTCTTGATTCTTGTTCAGGTATCTTGATTGAAATACTCATAAATAGTATTTTTCGTTGAAATAGTATTCTTGCTTATTTCAATGATCCTTGATACACAAGAAAGAGTTTGGGCATTACTAAATGGCGAAAAAGTTCGTCCTTGTCAATATAAGATTGTCTTTCATTCCACTTCTTACTAATTTTTCAGAAAATCTCTCATTTTCAGATTTTTTTCATTGAACGTTTGTCATGGAACACTTGAATTGTAGTAAAAGATCAGATGCATTGGTAAGAAACATACCATTGTGTTCCATTTGAAGGCACTTATCACTAGAACTAGAATGCACCGAATTCTCAAACTAAAAGAATATTCAACTGCTATACCCATCTATGAAACAGTGCATGATGATGCTAAAAATTACAAAAAATGGCCTTTCACTAACATAAACGATGTTATAGCTCATCCTGATACTTAGTTTAATCAGTGGAAGTGTTGAACACCCAAAATAAAGGAGATAAGTAACAGTTCCAATAATTAAATTAGAACCAAAAACTTTTGAAATAACTGAAAGTCTATTTCAGTGCATTGGGAATCACCTGATAGTTCTTTAGTTGCCTTACACACTTAGGCTTGCAACTTACTTCCAGTGTTGCCTTTGGGTCAACAACTTCCTCATCCGACCTGAACAAGAAAAACCATCAGCAATGTATCTTCTAAGAGATGACAATATTAGCAAAAGCTCAAACTTGGAAGAAACTATCCTACAAGTAACTTTTCTTTCAAGCAGGATTATTTCTTTTGGTGTATATTAAAATATCCTGCATGTAAATCACAATATACACCAAGACTTGAAGACTGAAGCATACTTCAAAAATTTCTTACCCATATCAAATTACAGATACAACTAGAGAAGTGGTATAAGGGGATTGTAGACTAATCAAATTTGCATTCAAGCTTTTTTCACGTATCTTACCAAAACAAATTCAGTAGTGACTGAGTTGTCACTTGTCATTTATTACCAAAATAACAGTAATTCCCATTTTGTAACAATGGCATAGTATTTGTAAATAATTTAAATGATTATAGTCTAAGAGCCTGTTTGGATGGGCTTAGGCTTATAAGCCAAAAATCATAAGTTAAGAAGTCTAACTTATGGCTTTTATTTTACTGAAACACAACAAAAGTGCTTAAAAACACATCAAATAAGCAATTCAAACAGGCTCTAAGAATAATATCAGATTCCTCTGACATAAGTTAGTTATCAGGAAAGCAGCAAGAAGAAGAAGAAGACTCTGACAAAGCATCACTAATAGATTTATCGGAAGTTTCAACATGGAGTGTACAGTAGAAAACGCTACATCTCACTAAAAACCAATAAATATAATAATATCTACTACATAGGGGAATCATAAACCAACCCAGACCCAATCTAATAGGGTAGAATAATATGCAGCTGTGTCCAAAATATTAGAATTGAGACATGATAATACATAAAGTTGCACCAAAGAAAGGATAAGTTTAAAAATAAGCAGTTGCATCAGAAGAAGGATAAGGATTATGCCAAAGCACTTCTGTTTAATACATGAAATTAAGTAGAACTTGTTGTGTTTTCAGTAAGTGTTGCATTGGCACAGCAGTGCGCCATATTTCCTGATATGTGGCACTCTTCTGTGCATATTGTTAAAAAACCTTTTAAGTATTTTTCATTTTAAAAGATAAATAGCTAAGCATTTAGAACAAATTGAAATTTTAAGATGTTTTATGCGACAAAAGAAATAGGAGCAGGCCCCCAAGGCCTAGCTCAAGTGGCAAAAGGTGGAGGATTTGTGGCTTAGGTCGCAGGTTCAAGCCCTACACCATGCAAAGCGAAGCCCGGTATTTAAGTGGAGAAGGGTAGAGGGGCGGGCCCATTATCCACAGAGTTTAGAAGGCTGTGATTGATCCAAAGGGCGGGTCACAGACGGATTTCTCGGTTATCAAAAAAAAAGAAATAGGAGCAGGCTACCGTGGTTGAAAATTTTTACCCCGATGACATTGATATTGAAATATGAAATTTGAAAAAGATTGACTTCTAACATTTACAGATAACACCAGGTTAGTTAATACAGTCACGACGTATTAGCTGATAATTATAAATTAAAGGTAAAGTTAAGCTTCTAATTGTTGAAGGCTATGGTGAAGTCCAAAACTAGTAACAATCCAAATATAACAGGATAGGTTCGGGTATGGGACACTCACAGTCACTCTCCACTCAAACAATTTCCAGCAATGACAGAGAACATAATTCATCCATCTACTTAGAACTTAGAACTCCTACTGCCTACAAAGAACATGACTCTTGATAGGAAGATATGAGGTTAAGGGTAGAAGGTAAGTAGGTGGTCTTACGTTGTCTAATTCCCTTGTCCATATTGTTATTATTATTTTCCTACTATTTTATTTTTCGATTGTGGTATTATTGTTATTTCCTTTGCTTCAGTTCTCATATAAATTGTTGTTGTCACTTGTTCTCTTCTTAATTGTTTTTCAGCATGACTTTTTTCGCTATTGTATTTGCCTTATATACTTGCTTTGATAAGGTTGTGTAAACATCACCCTCCCAGACCACACCTATGGGATTACACTACTTGGGGGATTACACTGGTTATGTTGTTTTTGTTATTAGGAATATTAGGTCACTAGTAAAGCTTAAATAAATGTGTTAACCTGGTAAGTATTTGCACATTGGATAACTAACAAGGAATCAGTATAATCAAACTGATAATTTTACTATATTATATGAACAATGGGAAAAAATCTCAAAATATTATAATATTATTGGATTTCCAAAAACTTCACTTCTAACTTATAGTTCCAATCAACAACAAACCTCAAGTTGGTTAAGTCAAGCACTTTGCTCTTTGGAAAAATAAAGATGAACTAATGATGATGAGCTTGTTATCTTTTTAATAGCTCCAGACAAAGGTGTATCTAAGGGGAGGTCACCGGGTTCACGTGAATCCATGATCCCCTCCCGAGATCATATATAGTAGTGTTATATTTTTAAAAAATATTGAAATATAGATGTGTGAATCCACACGTGAACATAATGCAATTATGACTGGGTGCACCTCTCTCCGCAAGGTTAGAAATTTGAATTTTATTTTTCTTTCTAAAATTAGATAACACTTCTCTAAGTGGTAATTGGTAATTAATTTGAGACCTATAATTTTAAAATTTTAACGATTTTCAATAGTAAGAACCTAAATGTCGATTAAATTTATATCATAAATCAACCTTTTTATAAGGTGCACCCATCATCTCAAAATCCTGAATATGCCTCTGGCTCCAGATCAAAATTTTCTGTATTATTTTTATTGGAATCTCAATTTTTAACAACCTAAAAGCCGCAGCCCACAGTTTAAAATTGAAAAACTAACTAAGACATATGGTACGGAGAACACAAGTGATATACTATTTGTAACTTACTATTAGAGTAAATCGATTGTACAAACTAAATGAGACACATAAATCACATCAAAAGTAAAACTAAAATCAAATTACTAATGAACAGGGAATAGATTCATTATCATTAGATCAACCGTTACTCACATGGCAAAGAGATATTGGAAACGAAGACTTCGATTCTGCAAAATCACCTGCAAATGCAACTTTTATACTAATCAATACAAAATTAACCAGCTGAAACACCAAAAATCCTCCATATGTACGAAATAAACAAAAATATTGAATAATAAAACCTAAATATGCAGATCGGAAGAAAAAGGTAAAGAGTAAACAGATCAAATGCAAAGAAGAGGAGCAACGGGTAAACCTGACTGTTCTAGAATGAGCTGCGGATGGCGAAGGGGAGACGGAAGAGAACAGAGAGTTTTAAAACGGCTTTTTCTATTGGGCCTTATGATAGTTCGTCTTCTAACTTGGGGCAGGTAACGCCGGGTTTATCCTTTATGGCCCAAATTGTTGTAGGATATATAAAGAACAACTTTCACACTTAGCAAACACAAAATTCATATTTGTATGTTATAACAAAGTTTGCATAATTGCGCTCCATAGCAAACATATATATGTATAATTCGCTATACATATACAAAAAAAGCAGTTGTATAATTCGCTATACATATAAAAAGAAGGCAGTTGTATAATTCGTTATACATATACAAAAGAAAGTAGTTGTATACAAAAGATCAATTGTATAATTTGTGTATGTATAAAACGAGAAAGAGAGAAAGGCAAAAAAAAAATTAGGGCAGGAAAGTATTGTATTGTATAATTATAAGTGTATAGGATGAAGATATAGTATTTGCATGTGTATATACAATTTTCTCTCGCTTTATACAAACAGAATCGCAATTTATACATTTCATTTATGTTTGTATAAGCGAGAGAGGCGAGGGTGGCGAGCGAGATTTGGGAGAGTGGCGAGCGAGATCTAGGAGAGGGGAGAGAAGGGAACGAAAATATATGTATATATACAATTTCCCCTCACTTTATACAAACACAAACACAAACACATTTTATACATTTGTGTTTGTATAAAAAGCAAGAGAGGCGAGCGAGACTGCCACCAAACGAGAGTGGCGAGTGAGATTCCACCAGGAGAGTGGTGAAAATAGCAATAGTTTGTTATTGGGTACAATTAAATCAAATTATATTTATAGCATTTAATTTGAATTAATAGTTTGATATCATATACAATTTTCCCATATATAAACAACAAGCTTAGGTGTGGTCGAGTCGTAGAATTATCCAAAGTTATAAAAAATATTTGATTTGATTTCAAATAGCTGCATCTTTTCCATGAGTCAATCGTCTTTTGAAAATAGTTTCTCTACCTCGAGAGTCATAACAGTTGTGTACGTTATATCCTTCTCATACCTCGCTTTTTGGATTATATTGGATTGTAGTTGTCATCCTCAAATATCTAACGAGAATATTGAGAAATTTCTTTTTACAGATTAGTGAAATGTTTTTAAAGAAAATGGAAAATTACAATTATGACTTTAAGCCATCAACGACAATATGTTCCTACTAAATACTTTTAACCTTGCTAAATATGTGTATTACTCTTTTTCGTTCACTTTTATTTGTTCACTATTTTTATAAAGGAAAATTATATAGCAAGATAAATATGTGATATATATTTACGATAAATCTCTATAATTTAAATAATTACAATTTGTAGCTATAATTATGGTTTTTATAATTTATAACAAAATTCTCCCTCCTCTTTCCCTCTCTCCTTCCACTGCGTTATCCCTCACTCTCTCTCTCCCTCTCACCCTCTCTCCCCTCTCTCTCTCCATCCTAAACAATTGCAGCCTAAAAACCATTCTACATAATATGATCGTTGTATTTTGAATTATGTATCAAATGCATTTATATTTTATATCAACTGTATTTGTATTATGTATCAATTGTATACGTATTATGTATCAATTATATTATGACAATTTGTAGTCGTCGATTCAAATTATGTTAGTTAATACAGTTGATACAATTATATTCTATATATGATACAAATCAATTGTATTTGTGATATAAATTGATACAACGAATACAATATGCATTTATTATCTTTGTTAAATTATAATGTATCAATTGTATTCAACCAAATCGAGGTGAAATTTGCATTTTCTATCAATTGTATCCAGATAACTATATTTGTATTTTGTATCATATGTATTCGCGATACAACAAATACAACATGTATTTATCCGTTTCCTCTCTCTCCCGATCTCGCTCACCTCTCCTCTTAATATGTAGCTAAACACAATAGTTTTGATACATAATTGTATTCATTTTGATACAAATCAGTTGTATCAACTATATTCGTGATACAACATAATATAACGAATACATAGGTATTCAAACTCTCTCGGTTCTCTCCTCTCTCTCCTAGATCTTGTTCGCCTCTCCCTCCCCCCTCTCCTAGTAGGGTTGCTTGTTGGACAAATCAAATGAATAATTATCCGTAATGGTTTAACTTATCAGTGAGGAAGTCATAATCTTCATAAGCAGACGTGTGAGTCTAGCTTTCAATTAGCGAATAAGGAAGGAGGCAAAGCAAGACGATATCAGATTTTAAATACTAATCCACTAGTCAACCAATAAGCTATTGGTTGGTACGATATCAGATTAGGAATTAACACACTGTTATCTAGTGGTGTATAGGCTCCACCAGTTCATGCACCCTTCTTTCACTTTCACTCACCACTATATTGATCTCCATCAAACGAAATATTTTTCCTAGCCCTACTTAAGATGGTAATATAGTAATTGTAAATCATAGTGAGACATATATGAAAGTCTAAAATTTTAGGGTGTATGCACATACGCATTTACTTAATAAATATACTTATGGTAAAAATGTAACTACGATAATTCTTAACGGGTTAACGGTTTACCAATAAGAAAATTGTGTAATCCACCCCCGCGCACCGATAAACTGTTAACCATTAAATTTTACTTTGTTCATCAATCGTTAATCCGATAATCCAATACCAAAAAGCCAATAAATCAATTTTGTGGTTGGCTTATGGGTTACAGTTCATTTTGAACAACCTTATTTCTAGTCTCGTTAGCATCTCTCCTCCCCCTAACATGTAACTATAATTTATAATTAAGCAAACTATAGCTATAAATCTCTAATTAAGCCTAAACTATAGTCATTTTATAAATAAATTTTCATTTTTCTTGACACTTTTAACATATAAAATAAAATAAAATCATATTTTATCCTTAATATTAGTTACTTATTTCTCAAAAATCATATTCCAATATTTAATACTAAACACCAATTAATAGGTGTATTATGGGATCAATCATCATTTCTTAAAAAGTGTGCAAAGTCTAAAGTGAACAAATAAAAATCTACAAAGAAAGTACGGAAAAGGGTCATATTTACCCCTGTACTCTTAGAAAAGGGTTATATTTACCTTTCATTATACTTTTTTGATATATTTGCCCTTGCCATCCAATTTTGAGGCCATATTTACCCTTCGTCTCTTAAATCTCCTTATTCCCATATAAATTTACCTATGTGGCACCTACGTGGAGTTCATTTTCTCCTAATTAAATCTAAACATTATTTAAATTGTTTTAACTCAGCCCACACGATTAAATCCTTTCCACTGACCAAAATAAATCCAACTTTGATTCCTCTGCTTAATTTTTCTCCATGGGCGTTTTATACAACAAACATAGAAAAATATATATATCCTTTTTCACATCATACAACAATAAGATTAAGAACTAATACAAATTTTAACATTTAATCCAATAATTTTTTGTCAAGCACAACCAACTTTCATCTTTAATCTCGAGTTGATTAAAAAATAGGTAGAATTTTTACAAACAATCTACACGTGCTCTGTTTTTTCATTGTTTCAGACAGTGGAGAAGGTGAGGTGAAGTTCAACAATGGAGATGGAGGATTCAAGTTGGTTTCTGGTGGCTACATGATTGTTACGCGGTGGTTATTGATGGAGAAACGGGGATGAGATGGGACTAAATTACTAGAAAACTTTTATATATCTAGATTATTTAATGTTGTTCGGAAATATGTTTATTTGGTGGATCTGATTTGATTGTTAAGGGTGGTGTTTCAGTTTTTCGGTGGTGGTGAAGATCTGACGAATTAACAGTGGTTTAAGGTTTTTTTTTTTGGGATGATCGGACCTATTTGGTGGTGGAGAGTCGAAACAGATTGCCATCTCTAAACTTCTGTGTTCTCTAGTATTCCTCTCCAAACTTCCAAATTAATCAATGGAAGTTTAACAAAATTGTGGGCAGTTAAAATTTAAATAATGTTTTAGATTTATTTAGGAGGAAATAAAATCCATGTAGACATAGGTAATTTATGTGGAAATATGGAGATTTAACGGATGAAGGATAAATATGGCCTCAAAGTTGGATGGCAAGGGCAAATATATCAAAAAAGTATAACGAAGGGTAAATATGACCCTTTTCTAAGAGTACTGGGGCAAATATGACCCTTTTCCGAAGAAAGTATGTATAAAATAAACACATTTATTACAATACATAAATAAAATAAATATTTAATAAAGAAATAATCAAACATTTTTTTAAGTAATATTTTTAAAAAGACATGTAAATATTTAAACATTACAAATATTTTGAGAGTGAGGAAGTAATAATCCCTTAATAAACCAAACTTAAAAAAAGTCCATATTTTAAAGCCTTTTATGAAAACCACAAGAGATGTGAGGCGTGGTGCGAATGGATAAATCTTGACATGGCAATTGCAACTCTTCCCTCCTCCCATCGCCTCCATTTCTGCTTCTTCTCTTCAGCATCTTCCAAATTCTCACCAACTACACAATTATGCCTAAATTCCCCCCCAAAGAATCGTGTTTCACTTGTCATTTGTTCTTCTTCTACTTCGCCTCCTCCGCCATCATCGTCGTCGCCCCAAGTCAGTGAATCCACTCCTACTGCTGAGTCCTGCGTCAATGCCGGCCTCGACCTCTTCTCTAAAGGACGGGTATTTTCCTGATTCTGACTCAATTTCATGGCAGCAGAATTTCCTTAATGATTGCATTGTTTTTCAGGTCTATTAGAAACAACCTCTCTATATACATTATGCTTCATGAGACTACACTAAGTATGTTGTTCTTGTTGATTTAGACAGAGAGAGGTGGATTGAGGTTCGTTAACACAGATATACTTCATGTTGTAGCTCCGCCACTAGTTGTAGACATCAAATAAGTTAAGTTAGTACATAAAAGGGATTTCTCTTAATTCATGCAATTTAATTTGATGAATGACAATAGATGTTATGATTTTGAGTTTTAATATCCCCATCATTTGATCATCTGCTATCATAGTATTCCCTTGTATTCAAGTGTTCTCCAAGAGTCTGCAACTTGAGCAGGTTTACTAGTTTGACATGTATATTCAGAATTTCCCCGTTTGGAGTAAATCTTATGGTAACAGTTGTACTCAAAGGTGGAGCTAGGATTTTTAGTTTATGAGTTTTGAATATATTATTTATACATAGCAAATGAACTTTTTGAACATAACATTTTGAGTAAATCTTATGGTAACAATTGTACTTAGAGGTGGAGCTAGGATTTTTAGTTTATGAGTTTTGAATATATTATTTATTCATAGGAAATGAACTTTTTAAACATAACTACGAGGTTTGGGCCAAAGCTACTGGGTTCTGTTGAACCTGTACCTAAAGGGCTGGCTCTTCCCCTACACTTAGCACCCGCCCTAATCATGCTTTGTTGGAAAATGGTCGAGAGTGGACTTTTGACAGTGACTTGAAAGATTGGAAGGTACATTCAGATTTTATCTGCAACAACAACTAGATTTCAAAATGCTTATGACTGGATTTTTATAATAATGCTAAGATTGTAAATTTGACATCAAACAAGAAAATGTGTCACATACATTGAGATAGATGGACCAGAAGGACTACAATTGGAAAGCAAATTACAGTAAGCTTTGATGTCTCTTCCTCAAAAAATATTATTGGTGTTTTGACACAGTTTACTGTGGCATCCACATTAAGCATGCTTATTTTTGCTGCAAACCTACCACACGATCTGTTTCATATAATGGAATCAAGAACACATTTGCACCATGAGATTATGAACTGTCATTTCTGTTATTTGACCTGGTAAATAGTCACAGCATTTTCTCTACATTATGGATTTGCTGCAAAGAGTTTCTGCATTTATTTTTATTTTATTTTTCACAACATCAAGCACACTCTGTCTAAAACTAAACATGTACCAAAAGATTGATGATTCGAAGATTTTCCTACTCAACGAGTTTTTCTGTTTATAATCTTGTACACATCAGAAGCTTGAATGTCTGAGTTATAGTTTCTTGTGTATCTCTATTTGAACCTGCATAGCAAGCTTAAGGATAGCATCTAGTAGGTTGAATCACAATTATTACTGGAAAAAGCTATCGATTTGTTAATTTCTTGTCAATTATTTGATCAAATTATCTTTTTCTTTTTAATCAACAATTTTTCTTTTGTGAAATTACGAATTTAAAATCTGTTCAGTTGGCTTTTTCTTGTTATTTCCCACTTACTTATGTTTCCAATAATCTGCATTTTGGTTTGTGTACAAACCTCCTACAAATTGGTTACAATTTCAATCTGCAACATGGGCAAAATGCACCGTATTGTTCATTAAATGTGATCTTTCCAGGTGAAAGATGCTCTTGTGCTGTTCGACACAGCACTTACTTTAAATCCCAACCCTGTGGAGGCTCAAGCTGCATTTTATAACAAAGCATGCTGCCATGCCTACCGGTATATTTCTCCTTTGCCTCTTTCATGGTTGAATTGATTTAGCTGGATAAAGAAAAGCAGTTATTTGTTTGAAACCATGTTGAGACATTGAGGAAAAAAACATATTTGTGACTTCCTCCCCGTGTAAAATGCAAGTAAAGGAATTTAAAATTTCTTAATCACAGTTTTAGCTTTGTGAACTGCAAGTAAAGGCACCTAAAGTTTCTTAATCACAGTTCTTAGCTTAATTATTTCATTGGAATAATCACTAAGAATAATGTTGAATCTTTAATGAGTGTCACGAAGGAGATATACTTATTCTTCTTCACTCTTTTATTATTTCTCTATTTGTTTATTTATTTGTTTTCTTTATTTACTTAATTAAGGGGGGAAGGAAAGAAAGCTGCTGAGTGTTTACGCACTGCTTTGAAAGAGTATAACTTAAAGTTTGGGACAATCCTTAATGATCCGGATTTGGCTTCCTTCAGAGCATTGCCTGAATTTAAGGAACTACAGGAAGAGGTTTGTTTCCAACTGTGGATATAGTTCTTTAGTGTTCGTCATGCTTGGATGTCTGAATTTAATTCAGCTCCTTACCACATTGACTATGTTACAGTATCTTCAGAACTTTGCAAGGCTCTAGCTTTGCTTCATTGTTTCTGAATCTCATAGTCTTCTATTTACCTCACAGGCTAGGTTAGGAGGGGAAGACATAGGGTACAGTTTCCGTAGAGACCTTAAGCTCATCAGTGAGGTACAAGCACCATTTAGGGGGGTCAGAAGATTCTTCTATGTGGCATTCATCGCTGCTGCTGGAATTTCTACATTCTTCACTATACCCAGGTTAATCCGTGCAATTCAAGGTGGAGATGGTGCTCCTGATTTTGGGGCGACTGCAGGAAATGCTGCTATAAATGTCACTGGTAAATAATGACTACCTTTGTTACGAATCATTTAGTTCACTTCTGAAGTTCGGTAAATTATATTTGCTGGCTATATTAATTTACGCTTTTAAATGAAAAGAACTGTTTCTCAAAAATGATTAACCTCTTGAACCAGAACTCTGCAGGTATTGTTGTTTTTGTGGCGTTGTTGTTTTGGGACAACAAAAAAGAGGAGGAACAGCTTGCACAAATATTGCGTGATGAAACACTATCAAGGCTGCCTTTGCGCCTTTCAACTGATAGGATTGTTGAACTTGTCCAGCTAAGAGACACCGTGAGGCCTGTTAGTGAGACAACTTCCCCTTACTCTTCCTGTTTTCAATTTCCAGAAGTTGAGTGGAAAACGTCAGGAATCCTTCAATTTTACCTTGAAGAAGGAGATGTCCTGCATAACTTCTACTGGTGTCATTTGTCTAGTTCTCGTTGCCATGTATTCTGCTTAATAAATCAAAAAGATATGGTTTACCTCCCTCATTAGAAGAATCCATTTCCATCACATTTATATTGTCGGAGGATGATTAAGAAGAAAAGTTAGTAACATCTTTTGCTAGGTTTGCAACAAATGCCTTTGTTTCATGAGCAAAAAGATATCCCATTACGTATTTGTTCTCTCTGTCTCTCTATTTCTTTTTTAAAAATTCCTTACTCGAACATATTGTCTCCTCATATTTGGAGTTTGACCAATTGCTTGTTGTTAGGTTATTTTGGCTGGAAAAAAGGAGACAGTCTCTCTGGCTATGAGAAATGCTGAGAAATTCCGCACTGAGCTTCTTAAACGCGGAGTCCTTCTAGTTCCTGTTATTTGGGGTGAAGGTAGGGAAACAAAAATAAAGAAAGGTTTTGGTCTTTCGCAAAAAGCAGTCACTTCCCTCCCATCCATAGGGGTAAGATTGAAGATTTTTAGTAGCACTTAATGATAATTTTTAAACATGATGCTATAGCATGCACGTCAAGTTCATGATTCTGCTTTCTATTTGCTCAAAGTCCAAAATATATTTTTTACAATTACACGCTACAGGATTATTGAAAGTCGTTTCTTGTTGCTCAACAAACATAACACAATAATCTTAATGGTGCATGTATCTCATTCAGGGTTTCTTATTTTTGTCCAATATGTAGGAGGATTTTGACCAAAGAACTCAGTCAATAATTGCAAAATCAAAACTGAAGTCAGAGATCCGGTTCAAGGCGGAGGTCGTTTCACCTGCAGAGTGGGAAAGGTATCAACCTGTTCCTAATACACTTGAAACTACTCATCACATCATGTTCATGTAACCTTGTACCCGATGTATAGTTCAACCTCAAATCTATTTCAGGTGGATAAGGGATCAACAGAAGTCCGAAGGTGTTACTCCTGGTGAAGATGTCTACATTATACTTCGTCTAGATGGTCGTGTTCGACGATCAGGAAAGGTCAGTGCTTGTAAAACCAAAGTGCTATGAATTCTCTTCTTTGGTCCATTAATCATGACACAATGTTGTGCTTTATATGCATACATAATCAGCACATAAGTTGCTATGACATGGCATAGATGACTGTATTTTTAAAAGTATAATTATTATTCTTACGGGTTAATTCATTCTTAGATTTTAACATTGACCAACTCTGCAGGGAATGCCTGACTGGGCTCAAATTTTAAAAGAACTGCCTCCAATGGAAGCAATATTAAGCAAGCTGGAAAGATAATACAAGTTTCTCTTGCTGTGCGCTAAAAGCTTTTCATTCCTAGTGTATTTTCGGTCAGTCTCCTTACTTGAAATATAAAAGGCACTAATTGATGCCTGTCGAGCTTGTCTGTTTTACGTTCCATTTTTTCACGAACATATACTGTACTATAATTCTATAAATTGATATTGATATTTGCCAGATGAATATCCAGAGGAAATGAAATTTCATAGGAGATAGAAATCCAAACAATGGAACTAATAGTTATTCATCTACTGTTGAAGCTAGAGGTGGATCCATGATTTTAATTCAATATACACGATTACCACTATATGACACTTTTTATGACACGGATCTGATATGTAGCTTTAGTAAGCACTTTTGTCGTTGAAGGTTGGTTTGTTGAACACCCTTTGGTGGAAAACTATACTACATATATAGGTCAAATTATCAATCTCACACACACAAAAACACACATTAAACCTTGAATAACCTTCGTGGAATTTCTGGCTTCGCAAGTGCATACAAGTGAATCACCTGTGCTTGAAGTCTTGGTTTTTGTTTCCTTATTGAAGGTTGGGACAATCAACTGGACAAAGAAAGAAAAACAAGAGAAAATATTTCTAATGAGTTGGGTAGTAATTTCTGCTATGTAGTTGACTTCTTTGAGAAATATTAGTATCATTTATTTTCTTGCAGACGTTCAAACTGAGTTTTAGTTCATAATTTGTTAATGGATCCATCTGTTTTTAATATTAACCTAAGTCTTTTTTAATAAAAACGAGAAAAGAAAAAACTATTTAAACTGGAATGGTTCCAACAAGAAAGATATTCTAAACCTACTCCAATAAAAAATACTACTGATAACTTTGCCAGGAAGACTTTTACATATTAAGGTGAACTGGTGACGGCAGACCATGATTTGAAATTCATGTATATTGAATTTTAGTCTTTTTGAGTTACTTTATTCTAAATTAAAAATTTATACGTATTAATAAATTATTTAAAAATTTAAGTTTCAAAAAAAAATAAAAAAATTATTTAAAATGAATACAAATTTAAATCAAAATTATCGAATTCTGTCGAATTGGCTTGGTTAAAGAGACCAAGATGATTGCTTATTATTCTATTCCTTCGAAAATTTGAGTCCCTCCTTCGCCTGCACGGTCACTCTGTTTGATGCATTTTTTTAAAAAAACTTGTGTACTCAAATATTTGTGTAATTTTTATTAGATTATGAAAAATTTAAAATCTCGAGAATAGATGTGATGATTTACTATTCTAGAAGGCACCTAGACATATTTTCTTTCAAGGATTTCTCCTGGGACTTTTTTCTAAAGTGTAACCATGGTATCAATTTCTTATTTTTGCTTTAAGTAACATTTGACATATTTTAAGCCTATATAAAAAGTACTACTATTAATCATACCATTATTTAAAACATGTTTGAAGTCGGTCAATTTCGGGAAAAAATTGTTTGACTCGGTAAATAATATAGTGTTTTTTTTTTTCGGACCAACTTTTTCGTACCTTGAATAATTTCACAGGATATCTATCGCATTCCACCATAAACAAATATCAAGTAACTTTGTCCATCAAAACTAAGACAAATGGTAAGCCCTTGAACTATCCAAAATTAAGCAATTTTGTCTGTTCTTTGATTTTTGGCCTAATATTACTCACTATTTGAAAAAGTTTTTGCCCAGAACCTTTATAGAATGAATAGAAGAAAAGATTTTTTTTAAAAATGTTTGTGTAAAAATGAAAATCTCTCGAAGAAAAAATATGCAAGTGAATTATAAAATCAAGTCTCCTTGAGTTGACTTTTTTGTTTTTTTTTTTGAAAAATTGACACATGGAGTATATCTATTTTGCATTGGAGCTACGTATATAACAAAGGATAAATACGAAACAATTTGCTAACGACTAAGTATGAAAAGACCAAACAACTCTGTAGAAGAAAAATATTAGATAACAAAGAAACACAATAAATTAATCTATAATAATAATAATATAGAAAGATTGGCATCATTTTCTTTGGTAGGTTTTGAAAGGTTCATCTATTTTGATGATGACTTGAACTTTCCAACAGCAATGAGTAACGCGTTTGAACTGGTAAATAAACGAAACCCATTACCAAAGAAGCTTCATTTTTCATTTGAATTAATATCATATTATTATTATTAGTAGTAGTAGTATATCCATTGAAATTAATATTATTTCTTCTCCGACCACCATAATCCTTGATTTTCCTTACGTCCACTATCATTATATATTATGATTAGGTCTAAGATTAGGACAACTAAACTCTTATACTAAATCAATATGACCATATACTTCTAATAATAAACTCTCCTTTCCCCTAAATTTCATTATATTTTATTTTTCAAATTATAATGAAAATAAATTTTAATATAAAAAAAAAAGAAATTGTTCACATTCAATGTGTATGCTACATGCATGAGAATACACATTATTCAATATCTGATATCTGTGTTGATGGGAGAAATCAAATAATTGAGATGTACATAAAATGATTTGAATAAATATTAATATAATAAAATTACGTAGAAGACATGATTTGTGTTTTTTTTAATCATGAGCAGCTCATAATTAAGTTGGTGCAAACACCAAATGTAGATAAATGATTTTCTTTCATATACCCTTAATCTTGGATTTTTTTATTTTTTATTTTTGTAATTAGTAACACGTTAATTATTGATACAAGTGGTACATGTGCATTCATATGGTGAAATTGTTTTCGAGAATGTTGGGATTATAACCACGACGGTGAATCCTTTGGATAACAACTATTAACTATTTTCCCACTATAAAAATTCAACTTTACACTTAAAAATCCTTCCCACATAATTATATACTTAGGAAAATTAGTTTTATAAATTGAGAAAAATGATTTAATTTTTCTAATGAACATAGAGAAAATAAGTTTTACGAAAGTAGCATTTTACATTATATCCTCCACATCCTCTAACACAACTCATCTTCACTCCACCCCATAGCCCTTATCCCCATCATCCTCACCTCTACTAGCTTAGCTACATGTAGTGATGGATGGTCAATCGAACATTCTTTATCAAAAAATTATATTGTGTATATAAAAAATGATATAAAATATATAGGTAAAAAATTATGTGTTTTACGTGCATATTTAATTTTAAATACCTTCAATGAAATTTTTAGCTTCACCACTATCCACGTCCCATAATATTTATCTAAATTATAGTATACAAATATTGATTACCCAAAAAAGTATTTTCCTTCCTACCAAACACACCTTAGGGGTGTGTATCGATCGGTTCGATTCGATTTTATGTAGTACTGGTTTGGTTTATCGATTTTCAATTTTTAAATATGCCAAACCAATAACAACTCAATAAAATATTTTGTCGATTTACAATTTATTGTTTTTGGTCGTTAACAATTTGATTTTCGATTTATCTAATAAGAAAATACTCATAAAAAATATATATATAGCTTCTCACTTTTCTAATAATTTGGCGCGATACAGTGAAACAAGCAAATCAGTTGTAAATGTTTTGATATAGTGAAACAAGAAAGATAATATTTAATTATGTAGATTGTAGAGAGAGTGAATATTGATAGTGTCTAGTTATGTTAATAATTACTCATATTTAATATTTATGAAGGGTAGAGTAAGAAATTACTATCGTCTTAATAGGTTTACCCAATAACACACTATTAAAAATTGAAACCGAACCAATAACACAATATTTTTTTATATATAAAATCATTAAAAATCCGTTAACTCAATACCCCAATAAAAAAAAATTCCGTTCAATTTTTGCAAATCCCTACTTTAGCACTTAAAATATACAGAGTCAAATATATTTTGGACATGCATTAATTTTGAGACTGGCACTTTGGTAAATACAGACAACATGGACACCATTTCACAAAAAAGGCCAAAAATACTTTAAAATCCATAGTAACCAAATCCCGCCCTATTGTCGTTGAGCTAAAAACAGTGAGAATATGGTAGCAGTAGCAGTAGTAGTTAGAACTTACAGAAAAAAATAAAATAATCCAGTTGTTTTTTTTTTCTTTTCTCTATATATATATTGAGTAAGAGAGAAGGAAGATAACGCACCGATTAGCATTGAAAATTTTATCGGCAATGGCGGTGAATTCCTTTTCCTCCATTTTCATCATCTCTTCATTGTTGATCGCAGCTTTGATTATCTCCGGCGATGCTACCGGCGGCGATTTCGACGTGAGCGGTTGGGTTCCGATGAAATCCGCCGACAGCTGTGAAGGTTCGATAGCGGAGTGTATGGCTGCCGGAGAATTCGAAATGGATTCGGAGAGCAATCGGCGTATATTAGCAACTACTGATTATATAAGCTATGGTGCGCTGCAGAGTAACAGTGTTCCGTGTTCTAGAAGAGGTGCGTCGTATTATAACTGCAAGACGGGTGCTGAAGCTAATCCGTATACACGTGACTGCAGTGCTATTACTCGTTGCCGGAGTTAAATTAATTAACGATCGAATTAATCGATGTTAATTAATTATTAGTAAGTGTAATTGCTTTGATTAATTTGCTGTTTTGAATAATTTCGTAGTGTTTATATATACTTACGTAGGAGTATTTTCTTTTCAGTTGCAATTCCAATAAAGTGATAGTGGTGCTTTGGCAGCGCTTTATGGTTAATACAATGTTCATTTGGTGTTTGTTATTTGTTAATTGGTATGATACTTTGCTTCATCTTTTGGGTTAGAAACACAGAGAGATGCATGAATTATTCTCTACTTGTTTCTGTTTTATACTAGTACTATATACATACAAATATTGTCGCAAAACTAGTACTATATACGTACAAAAATCGTTGCAAATTAAAGGGAAGCACTGACGCAATTGGTAAATTTGTTGTTATGTGACTAAGGGGTCATAGGTTCAAGTTGTGGAAACAACCTCTCATAGAAATGATGTCGGGGCTCCTTTCATGATACCCCGCATAGCGAGAGCTTAGTGCATCGAATTGTCCTTTGAAGATGAAATGATGTCGGGGCTCCTTTCATGAATCCCCCACATAGCTAGAGCTTAATGCATCTAACGGTCCATTGTGATCAAACTAGCAGTACATCCCTATCGAAAAATATTAATGGCAATATCTTCTTTTGACATCGATTTTCCGGTAACTTGAACTATAAAGATTGCCATAGTACTATAAAAATTATATAAACTAGCAAATTATTAATTCAAATTAAATGTTATAACCACAGTTTGATTTAATTGTAACCCGTAGCAAATAGTTGTCATTCGCCTCTCCCTGAATTTCTTGCTCGCCACTCTCAATTTCTCGTTGAGCAGTCTCTCCCTCGCCTCTCTCACTTTATACAAATACAAATGTATAAAACGCGTTTGTGTTTATATAAAGTGAGAGAAATTTGTATATATACATATCTTTTCGTTCGTCTCTCTCCCCAGAGAATCTCACTCGCTTCTCTCACTTTATAAAAACACAAATGTATAAATTGTGTTTGTGTTTGTATAAAGCGAGAGAAAATTGTATATACAAATACATATTTTTTCGTCCTATACACTTATAATTATACAAATACAGATCTTCCCCTACCCAGTTTTCTTTTGTCTTTCTTTCTTTCTTTCTCGCTTTATACAAACACAAATTATACAATTGATTCTTTTGTATATGTATACCAAAACAGATTATACAATTGATTCTTTTGTATATATGTATACCGAAATATACATATTAATAGTCATAGCAAACATAAAATTTGCTATAAAATGCAATTATACAAACTATAGCTATAACTTACAAATATGATTTTTGTGTTTGCTAAACCTAAAATTTACTCGTATGTAGTTATAAATATGTAAAATTCTGTTCAAGAAAAAATTAGATATGGTAGTTTGCTAATTGAGACAGATTGACACGGGGTTTTCTAGTTCAGCACTAGTTAACTTGTAAGATTTCAATTTTCAAATACCCTACAGACACGGTCAAATTCTAAATCTGATGAATCATGAAAAGGACGTTAATTATATGGTAATTATACGTTGAATGTTCCCATGAGAAGTAAGAAGCGTTCTTGCCTAACTACTTAGTTGGTGCACGCACAAACGACCAGCTAACCTCGACGAAAATGACTAAATCTCCTTAAATCAACTAAACCTCAATATCAACGGCATACAACACCATGCTATAAGTAGTCCAAATCTGAGCTGGACAATAAATAGTACACCATACAGATTTAGATAAGTAAAAAATGTTGACCTTCTAAAATATTCAAGTCTAATTCAGATTTATGCTAATGAAATCCTCAAATGTTAAAAACCCCATAAATTATTAATCCTTGATGCCATGGGGATGATCTCTGTGTGGTTGTGACCAGCTTTCTGGTTTTGTATACCATCTAACAAAAGTAAGCATTATCACTACAAATAGAAACAGAAACAAAAACTACTCTCAGTATAATCAGATGACGCCTCTTGGTCATAGCAACAGAGTTTAACACAATGGTGGGTAGGAGATGAGGGGAGGTAATTTTGCCATTCGCATGCATCACGAGTTATCGGGCAAGAAAAAACAAGCAGTGCTTTATCTGGCCTTCTTCTTAGATGTAGATTTATCAGTTGTTTTTTCTACGTATGGATATTCTGGTGAACTTATCCATAGACCACCCAATATGATCAAATGGACACAGAGGAGGACAAGTGATGAGTAAGTGTTGGAGGGGAAGACATTCCAGCAAAACTCTACAGCTGCGAACAAAAATAAGCTGCAGTACAACACAAAAACTTGTCAACAGAAAATACCATACAACTGAAGCAAACAAAGAAGTTTGAGTATCAAATTGAATACCGTAGGAGGGTAGGAAATGGTGTTTTCCACAATAAATACGGTAAGCAATAGAAGTACCTGCAAACAAGATGTAGGACATCAATGGTTTTATCTTAATTCAATTGAAACTTTGACACAGAACCCAGGAACACAGTGAAAGCGCGAATAATCTTCCAAATTTTCATTTGATTGGCTAGTGTTAGTCGAGGCCTTTATGTCTTGCTTTGGTGCCATGATAGCAGGGAGAGGAGCTGATTTTTGTGATCTTCACTGACTCACCGGGAAAAAAGTTCACACAAAGAGGTGGTCAACTACTCAATGAGCATTTTATATTTAAATACACTTCTCCCTTTAAGTACATGCTGCAGTTCTGTGAACTACTAACAAAATGCATCCCGAAATTCTCTGTTCTTCAATGAGATGCTGAAGCATCTCAAGTTATTACAAGGTCCGTCTGGAATGCATTATTTATTTTAGTGTGTCACAATGATTAAATTAGAATAAAACAGTTGATCATTTTTATAAAGTTCTGATTAAACATTTCAATTATGTCCGCTTGAAATATTTGTTGTACTTTTATGTGCAATTACCACCAGAACTGAGCTCAATACAAACATAGGATCATAAAAGCATGCATCTATCTCAAGCTGAATATTATGTTAACTATTCCAAGAATCAAAGTAAATTATCATTTACTAAAGCTTTTCAAATGTTTAAAGTTGCATATTTAAATACTTAATGTGGACAATTTGATCTTCTTTTAATTCACTCTGAGAATTAGTTTAGCCAACCCTTAATAACCACATCAAGACATTTTTGTTGAGAGATGAGGAGTATGAGATAGAATCCATGACCTAAAGAAATAAATAAGCTGCAAAACTTACCAAGAATAAAATTGGTAATGGAGGGATCGGGCACATATAATGCCAATGAAATTCCCAACAAACATAGTCGTCACAATATCTGAGAATGAAATAGACACAGACCAATTCAGCAACCATAGATCATGCCAAATCAAGACAAAACTAGTGACAGTATAACGCTTGACAGCCTTTTTAAGTATAGAAAATCACAAAATAGATTGTGCATGTTGCTTACGGTCAGCTTGAAGGACTTTCTTGGTTGAGGAAGGATTTCTCTGAGAAACTCTGAGCTTCAGTTGAATGATTTTTGAACGCACAACAGCAAACAGTCCCCCTTCATGCCTGCAAAAGATGAAAAAGGAAAAATGCAGTCCAGTGGCCGCTAACTCATTACCTTCGTATGTAGAGAAGAAAATAATATCGTTAACATAATATGACTTTTCTTTTCCTACTTCAATACTGGAATATCAATGCCACTACACTAGATGTATGATAATATGAGAAATACTCACCTGCACCATCTGTAATGAGCAAAAACCAATAGCAGACTGAGATGAGCAACTAGCAAAGAGAGAGCAAAAGCTTTAGAAACAAAGATGTCTTCAGGAACAAATTTGAAGTTGACAGACCTGCAACAAATCAGAGAGTTAGGATAAACTGTTCTTTGTAAAGGATAGCACAACATCATGACATGAGCATAATGTTGCACTAACACAGTTGATAGAAATACAGTTCTCAGCGAATCAGATTATTCTAAAAGGCATACCAAATACAACTTAAAATTCAAAAGGATCTGACTAAACTTGGTTTGAAGATCAGAGTAGGCTTAGGGTGAGAGTGGATATTCAAGGGATATGGGGAAAAAATACTTTGCTGTCTACGTCCACTGATAGAAAACGATCCCACTACCCACCCGAACTCCCAAGGGATGAGACAGAGAACAAACTACAGCCAGCAGTAAGAACATGCATCTCCTACATTTAGCAAACACCACCAAATACCAATGTATTGTTTGATGACATTTGAGGTAAAAAGTGCATGATAAATACAATAATGTTGTTTCATGTGATGATAATGCACGTTTATACAACACTGTGTCAAGTGAATAGATACACGATCTCTTGTCACCATATTAATGCGGATTTCATAAATATCCAGGGGTATAATGTTTATTTATTTTGCACATTAAAACAATTTTACCAAAACATAAATAAATCAAGAAAGAAGGATGACAGCAATGTTAAAGACTTAAAAGTTGCATGATATTTTTGACATGGTGCCTCAGAGTACCAATTGTGCACACATTGTTGTTTAAGAAAGTACCAGAAGTGGATGAAAACCCGACCAAGATTGAAAGCGTTCGATAAATATGAAGCTGGATGTGACAGGATAAAAGGAAGCCCTATGAGAATCTGCACCAATCATCATGATCATTGGTAAACAATTTGATCAGAAGAAGCTCCATTCATCAGAAGTATACTTGTCACCCAACTCACCTATGCATATGAACCACAAACTCATCAGTCGATCTCTGAGGAAAGAATAGAATTTTTTTTGTAACAATTAAAAGAATGCCCAAGAGCATCGAGGATGGAACATATAGATCACCCAAAAGTTAAAACATCAGGTGTTATTCAAGAGTGCGCAGAAGAAAGTGATGCCTTGATCCTGGAGCAACCACAAACCTTCCCTCCCCAAATAACGAAACATGCTTAAACTATTTTCCAAAACAACATTACCAAAGAACACAATTGCAGTCATGCAGACAATAACAAAAGTAAAGATAAGAAAATCATGCCGCCCGCTGAACATCATCGCATTAGAAATTAGAAAGGGAACTTGGAGATTACCCACCTGCACTAATGCAGCCCCTGCTAAAGCAGATATCACTCCAACAATATCCATTGCCTGTATTTCAAGTTTCCACCATATAACACAAAAGGTAATCAGCAATGTAATTCAATGTCCTACAAAGATTATTAATAACCTAAACTGTCCCAATATATACCTTCACCATCAGGAGCAACAGAGGTGGTGCATACAGGAGCACATTCATCTTTATGGAAACAGCTCCGCTGTACTAAAGAGAAGACAATTGATCAATCTTAACTGATAGTTTTTAATCAATGATATAGAGCAAAATTAATCCAACAATAAAAATGTCTAAGCAAGCAAGAATATACCTGAAAATTACCAACCCTAGATGCCATTTTTGGCAAATAATTGAGACCAATGCAGCATGGAGGAGAGTAGTGGCAAAACAATCATTAAATAATCGAAGAACAAAGATAGAGTGAACTCTTTTCGACAGAGAAAGCAAGGAGAGAGCCCACCAAGGTACCTGGAAAAAATATGTTTCCAATTACTCATAGCATATCTTAACTCCAAGGAAAAATGGTTTGTCCATTTAAAAGATTTTCTACATAGAACAAAGTGGTCGAATTCTGAATATTTACCGAAAGAACATAAATTAGAAGTGTCAAGGGTAAAGCTAAATCAGAAAGAGAAATGATTATCAGAAGAAAGTAAGACATATTGCAGACAATCTTCTCTTGCTACAGTTGAAAGCCAGCCTTGATTCAGTGTGAAAAGATATACAATTCTCAAAATTTTGGTCGAGACTCCATCTTATTAGAGATGTTCAGACAACTATTTACAGATGTCCTCAATTACACATTAGAACTTCCTCTGAACCACACAGTAATTATTTGTGGAAATTATTTGAGCAAAAATTCTTGATCTCCTAGGCATAAGATTTGAATGATACCGATAAATGGTCCAACTACAGTCCCAAGATTCACTGTTTTCTTTTACTTCTTTATTTAGAAACACCTCCCAGAAACATAATAACTTCTCAGCTTCATCATATTTTTCCTCCATAAATCCCGTTGAAGTTCAATTTTGATTTATCGTTTACCAAGATACCTCCTTCAAATAAAGCTCATCTGTGTAAGCTTAAAGAAGGTGCATTCTGTCACCAGGTCTCAAATTGATGTCTAGAATTTTCTTCTTTTTAAAATGATAAGGTTTCATTCATAAGAGCACTAAGATTATGCTAGAGATCAGTCTATCGTGGCAAAAGTGAGAAGATAAAGTATATCCCTGTCTAAAACTATATATAGGGAATCTTTTGAAAGTGTACGCAGACCTTAGCTCTAAACACTCTACCCACCCCAAACCCCACTTTGTGGTAATACACTAGGTATGTTGTTGTAGTCAACACTAACAAATTTCACCACTGAATCCAGTCTTACATCAGTCACAATACAACTCTTTTCAAGAATATATTAGCCTACAACGTTATCCATAAAATTCAGATGAAGAGGACGCCTACCACATCAGTCTTCAAGTACATGAACACGACAATTGCTAGATCCAGCATGTAGAGAAAGCCAAAAAGAATCTGCACTGACATGAGAAAATAGAAATCAACAATTGGCATGCAAGTAACGTGACCTTATACCGAAGGACATAATAGAGTGTACGGATTATCCAATGAACCAGGCTAAATATGCCCACATTATTGAAAAGTCACAACTAGTTAACTAAACAAGTGCCTACACCTTATTCTGTATCGTGTGAACCTTCCAGAACATGCAAAACCCAGCAAAAGGATACTAATTTTTTTTCTCATGCTGGAATCTACTTTAAGCTTACACCACCCGCACAAGCATAGAAAGTCTACTATTGCAAATTTTTTTAGTTAGTATAAAGTTAGAGGAAAAGAAAATATTTGCTTCGGATTGTCATTATTGGAAAAGAAACACCCCAGAAGATGGTATACGTAACTGCTTAGAAATCAAGGCCAGCATAGGAAAACACCTATCTCTGCAGGAGTGACTAGTTCACATCATCAATACAGATGCTATGCTTCCATTTTATTATTTGTCAACACATAAAACAGAAAACATGTCCGTCTTATTGTTGTTTCTAGTGTATAGTCTCACTTACTTAAAATTCAGTAGCAAAATCTATCAAATTTGGAAGGGACAACCAATTAACTGCATTTACGTGCTCTTTCAAATCTAATCAAATTTGAAAGGGGACAATCACAATCAATCTAGCAACTCCTTATGCAAGTTCACCGGCCATCACTGCAAAAAAATGTACCTTCCGGAAATCGAGAAAGTAGGAAAATTACCTGAGCAGGATAGACTTGACCTCCAGTAACATATTGTATAGCAGAGTAAATATAAAGAAAGCCTGCTGGGTAAACTAGAGGCCCCGTGTCACCTTTCAAGTTACTGTAATCCCTCTCTCCTTCGAGAAAACCAGTAACCTAATAGACCAAAAATAACCAATCAATCAAAACGATATAAGCTGGATATCAACCAACCACACTATAATGTCAAATACTGGTAACTATTTTGCCTTAATTTGTCATTTACGCCAAATTACTGATCAAACTGAATTCAACTCAAATCTTTGTTACATTACTGAATAAGACAAACATACAGATCAAAATGTTGAACTCTCACCTGAGACATATAAGCATCCCAATCAATTTTCGTATCTAAAAAAAAAGAGAAATTAAGGAATTTCACAATTAATGAATTTTATGATTATAAGAAAACAAAAACTGGAAATGAAGTGTGGAAAAACTGAAACTTACATGGAACGTAAGCGATAATCAACGCGACGAGGATAGAATCAGCGATGAGTAATGCAATAGCAAAAGGTATTTTAGGATTTTTAACGAGTTTTTGAATGAAGTTTTCCGATCTATGTGAACTCTTGCGTAGAGCAGCTGCTTTGGCTGCCATGGCTGCCGGAGCAGGAGAACAGACGATCTCGGCGAAAAGACGACGTCTTAGGAATTTGGGAATTGAGATTTCTTTTGCTGTTTAAAACGCAGCGTTTCGTGGTTCTCAAAAATATGGTGCTCTATTTGAAGTAGAACAAAGAGGTCCTATATTTGGTTTTGTGTTTAAAGAGGTCCCTGAACTATTAGAAATAGAATTATAATGCCATAGCTGTTAGCAAATAGCACAATTATGCACCTAATTCTAAAAATTAGACAAAAAGGACCCTGATCTATTAGAAGAAGCACATATACGCCCTCTATTTGCTTTTTTGTTTAGAAAGGCCCATGAACTACTAGAAATAGCATTGAACTGCTTATACTAGTTGTTTAGCAAATAGCCCATTTTTGCACCTGTCATGTTAGGCACCTTTATGTCCAACGCATTCCCTTTAAATATTAGTAACTTTTTCCCTTGATATATAACTAATCTCTTAAACTTATCACGATATTTTATTTAGATAATTAAATTAAAACTTGTTTCAATTAAATATATCTCAACTACTAATAAACTATTTTAGTTAGATACTTTCAAATTAAATTTTAGAAATCCTTTTTTCAAGTCAAAATTTGTACAGCTTTTTTTTATGTTAGGACTGTATTTTTATTTGTATATTAGATAGTTAAGTTAACTATATAAAATATATATCATTTACTTTCATTATATCATTTGCCTCAATAAGATGTAAAATTTTCACACATTTTTATTTAAAGCTAATCTATATAATTAAAAGAAAAAATATACTTTACCTGATTAATTTAACTATATAATAGACAAATAAGAATCCGCAACAATCTTTATTAGAAGTTAAAGATATATAATTGAACATAAATTAATTTAAATATCTAAATAAAATATTCTAATAAATTGAGGAAACTAACTACGTTAAGTCTTAGTTTTTCAATATTGTTTTTTATTCGACACATTTACAACCTACTCATATCCAATCCATTAATCGTCGTATACGATAATTGATGATAGGTACAGTTTTTTTTTTTTAAACTAGCAGCTATCAGTGTTGGCAGTGACTTCTGCCCCACGTGTACTACTCCTTTCCACTCTTCATAATCTCTTTCTGCCATATGTCAATTTTCTTATAATTACTAATCTTCATCTTTGCTTACACATATTTCACGCCTACAAGGGATCGAACTTACAGGTAACAAGTGCGTTCTTATCACATCATAACTATTACTCTCTTCGTTTCAAAAAGAGTGATCTAGTTTAATTTGATATGGAATTTAAAAAAAGAATGAAGATTTTTGAATTTTATGGTCCTAAATTAAAGTCATGTCAAATGTACAAAATTATCCTTTAATCTTGTGATTTTAAACATGTCACGTGAAAAGCTGAAAGTAAAATGTTACCAAAAAAGAAAAAAGATCATTCTTTTTTAAACAAACTAAAAAGGCAAAGAGATCCGTCTTTTTGAAACGGAGGGAATAACATTGATGAATAGCTTGCCTATATTTTTTGACATTTCATATTTGAATTATTGAGTATGTTGTCAATTATTGAATAGAGTATTTTTTTTTTGTTTAAAGTAAAAATATTCTCGTTAGACTTGTGAATTTTTTTTTGTGATAATTACTTGAGATAAGTAAGAAATGAAAAAAATACTAATTCATCTAGCACAACGAATTTAGGAGTACAATACTCACAAAGACATAATTAATTTAGTGGGATTTTTAATTATTCAAATAAATTTTAAATCTAATAATCCTATGTGACTAGTAGGTCATGTTTTTCAAGCCATGAGTATGAAATATTTTCCACTAAAGCAAAATAAATTTGTGTACCATAGAACCGTTTAGCGTTTAATATTTATATTGGAGTCTAATCAATTTGAATTTGTGTTGCATGAAGCTCATTTAGGAGAATATATATGTATTTTTATTTTTCATCCGGTGTTTGATATTGATATTAGAGTTAGATTATTTTAAATTTGTATTGCATATGACCCATTTGGAGTGATTTTTTCATATTCAAAATTCAAGTTCGAGACGTCTGATTAAGAAACGAGCGGCCCATCCGTCGTAGAACTTGCGTGGGTGATCAAACTTTCTTATAAAAAATAAAATAAAAAAACTTAAACTACTACTCCCTCTATCCCTAATTATTTGTCCATATTTTTTTTTTAGTTGTCTCTAATTACTTGTCCATTTTGACAAATTAAGAGCGGACAATTTTTTTTACCTATTATACCCTCAATTAATTACTTTGAAAAAAGTATAACTTTTTGAAAATCTTAAGTTTTTAATTCATCTACTTCATAATTATTATGGATAAAATGATAAACTCACTATATCAATTATTGTTTTATTAATAAATATGTCAATTCAAAAGTAAACAAGTAATTAAGTACGGAGGGATATATAAAATTGCATATATGAAAAATAAGAGGATGGATATAAATAGCGGATCCGTCTTGTTTCAAAATCATTCCATCACCTGAAATTCCTCCTGACCCTTCTCGATTCTACTTCCTTCTACCTTTTGCACTCGAAACTCTTTTCATCACTTTTGTAAAAGAAAAAAAAAAAAGAGACAAAATCTCTAATCGGAGATCATGGCTTCTCAACAAGATGAGCTAAAACACAGAATTACTACCAAATCACAACAAAACGAACCTCAACAAACAGAGCAACACACAAAATCTGCTCACGATAACGATTCGAAAACGAACAAAAACATCAACAAATCAACAAGAAAACAGATAGCCAAACGAGGACTCAAATCATTAACAATCGCTTTAACGATTCCACTTTTATTAACCCTTATAGACATTTCTCTTTTCGGGTCAAGTTACCAGTACGTTTCAATGGAGAAGCCTTTTTGGTTCCCACGTTTATGGGCTTTACATTTAGCCTGTTTGGGTTCTTCTCTTCTTATGGGTCTTTCTGCTTGGCTTGTTTGGGCTGAAGGTGGGTTTCATCGTCAACCTATGGCTATACTTTTGTATTTAAGCCAATTAGGGTTGAGTTTGGCTTGGGATCCAGTTGTGTTTAAAGCAGGTGCTACTAGGATTGGGTTGGTTTTGTGTATGGCTTTGTTTGGAGTGTTGATTGCTTGTTTTAGGGCTTTTAAAAATGTGAATCCTATTGCTGGGGATTTGGTTAAACCTTGTTTTGGATGGGCTGTGCTTTTGAGTCTAGCAAATCTTAAGCTTGTGTACCACTAGGAAGAAATAAATATATAGTTGACATATGCACTTGTTTTGTTTTGTTTTGGCTTGTGAGGCTTATGTACTGTAAATTTACATGTATTAGTGTTCTGTATTTCATGTTCTAATGAAATCGCTTTTACCTCTTCTATTATATCGTTATACAACAAAGCAAATGAAGCAACAACTTATAGTGGATATGTTGAGTAAAATCTGTAAAAATGTGTTGACGCATGTGCTTCAATCCTTCAAGTAACACGAATAATATAAGCCTCGGCTCTTGCTTAAGCCCTAGAAAAGGATACTTTAGCAAGAAATTGATGATGAGCAAATGTGTTGCAGCAGCAAAATTGCTAGTCAGTGCGACCGAGTTTCCTCAGTGTCACTGATATCCTCTTCTTCTGATCAATCTCTTGGCCTTCCCATATTTGGAACCCAGGTTTTCTATTTATTTCGTGTTTCCAAAGGTAGCGTGCTTCTCCCCACATCAAAATAAGACATCCCGGTGTCAAAAGCACAGGCGTTTTGTGTGGTGGATCTTGGGCGCTGCATGTTTCATTTTCGACTCGAGAAAAATGCATCACGCAGGATGACTCTAGAGAAACGATAGCTATTCCATCCTCAAACCTCATTAGATCAACATGTGGACAGATACCCTGTTATAAAGCAATGCAATAATTCATCACCAGGATTCCACTAAAAACAGTTTTTAACGCTGAAAAAACAGTTCTGTGAAAGGATAAAGTCGCACCTCACCTGGTTGATACTTGTTAGCTATAAGTTGATCAAATAGAGGTTCTCTCCATAACAGATCTTGTGGAAAGATACATGCTTCCTTGCCCTTTTCACAGTTTTCCAACTCTGCAGCATAACTACCGAAAAGAATCACCTCATGGATAGACCTGGAGAGCTCAACCGCCCATCCTGGTAGGTCACCAAATCTCATAGCCTGCAAGAGAAGAAAATACATGTGATCAAGTGTATTGATCAACGACTACAGGTTAAAAGAGTCAAACAGGATGATCTAATTATGATTTATGAGAAATTCAAAAATTTGTAGTTGGTTTACAAAAATGCTAAACTAGTCACTAAAACAAAGGAAAAGAAAATGTTAAGCAGAACCTACAGCCCTGCTGTCTTTCTTAGAGAACTGCAGGATGAACCTTTCCATTGTTCAAGTACAGATATGCTTTGCAGTATGCTCATTTCAAGGCTATTTAACAACTATAGGGTAAGAATATTATATTTGATTAAAAGATAATGAGATTACTTTGAAGAACTACTACAAGGAGAATGGAGAGACTAAAGTTTTTGAATTATGAAAGAAGGATATTTGGTTTGATGCACACCGTCGAAATAGCCAACGAATCACCATGGTGATGATTTGTACTTCCAGAATCTCTTTTTTTTAAAAATAAATTCTTGAGCATCCAGCACTTTTGGCTAATATATGTTTATTTATCAAAAATCTCTTAGGGATTGTTTGATAGGGGATGGGATAGACAAAGTTATCCCACCATATAATGTGATAACTTATCCCATCATAGCAGTATAAATGGTGGGATAAATAATTCTGAGACTAACTAATACCCCTAATCAAACGCATGTCATCCCTTATCCCTCATACCAAACAAGTGAACAACCCCTTAGAATTCAAGTCCTTGTTTTGATAAGTCTCCCCAGAATGAATACTAATGTACAATTATAAACGGCAGACAAATAAATGAAAAACATCAAGACTATTCCATTCACGATATTCAGAGAGAAGTGTCACAAATACATCTTCTGCCTCAAGTGGTAGTCATAGTATTCTCAAGATTTAGCGCCAGTAAATAGAAAAGTTCACATTTTGACATAAAAATTACTCCTACATACTACAACAATCATCTTATTTCAAATGAAACATATATACATTTTCTACACAGCTCAAGGGCATAAGTATGAAAACTAAAGATTTAACATATAGTGATAGTCAGGCAATATATCCTTCACCTTCAGCCAAATGACACACAAAAGATTATTGATCCCACTTAATGAATGTACAATTCTCAAGTTGATATGTAAGGGAATAAGAAATAACAAGTTAAAGGGAATAAGTGAATTATACAAGAATACTCTGAAGGTTTGAGGATCCAACAAAACCTGATTGCTTGAAGACTCAGCAAACCATCCTTCTGCAGCCACAACAATCAAGAAGCAACTATGAGAGCTCTGCCTGATCAAATACATTTGTCTTAATCCTTCGCCATATGAACCATTGAAATCTCACTGATAAGACATGCCCAACAGTAAATTTACAGGGAAACCCGTGATAAGGAGCTCCCTGATGACTGCTTAAACTGTTTTCTCTCAAAAGAATTGAGCTATAATTGAAACAAAAGGCTATTCACTACATTATTATGCTGAAACCTTATATACATATAGTTGAAAAACTCTTTAACATGCATGGATATATTATATATAGTTCAAAGAATCTTTAAAATGTGTGTGTATATGTGTTTGCATATAAGTAAATTTAGAGGCAGGGCTAGAATTTTGAGTGTGTGGGTTCTCGATTCTAGAAAAGACGAGTTTGTTGGGTTCTGAATAAATTATTTATACATATTAAGTGGACTTTTGAACACTGTTTTCCGGAAAACCGGCATTCAATCTTTTTTTTTTTTCTGATGACAGGGGAAATCCACACCGCTACCCTTTGAGTGCGTACAAGGTAAAGCAATTGATCCCATGCGATAGCTCGCAAACCACACAGGAGAGATACCTCGCACTAAGCAAGCCCGGTGCGAGCTCGACCCAGAAGGTAAACCCCTTTGCTTTCGCTGGCAAGGGGTTTCGAACTTGAGATCTCCAACATGGAAGTTGAACCAGCATTCAATCTAATAATTGAATTTGTAAAAAAGGGTCAAAGGCAAGTGAGTCAAGGCCAATCAGGTTCATTTCCCTTATTACTAAAACGTCAAAGTCGTGATTTTTTACAAGTAAATAACTTCCAAAATGGGAAATGGAATGTGCAAGTGGGAGAGGTTCTAAGTCCTCTTTCATGGAGATGCTAAAATGGGGGAGAACTATCAAATAACTAAAGCTTCTTTTGTAAGAAACTATGCCTTCTATTCCCCACAAAACCTACTTTATAGGCCAAAAAACTGAATCGTCACCTCAATGTGAAACGATAGCACTCTTGGATACTGAAAAGACTATTTCATAGCACATGCGTATGTTCTAACTTCTCGCTTGAAGCTGATTGTGAGGCTTCTTTTGGGTGTCCGGTTGCGAGTCGGTCCCAACCGGGTTAATGCTTGAGGCTTCCTCCGACATACCGGGGAGAGCCTCACCAATCACCCATAGAGGTTCCTTCGTATTTGATCTTACCACGTGTAGCGACGTGATTTCGCTCATTTATTAAGTCCAATTTTTCCACATACAAACACAAATACAGGGTCTAGGCTAAAGCTACTTGGTTTCTCAGAACCGGTAACCGCCTTGTTGCTCCGCCCTGTGTATATGTAAGGCCTGCACACCTAGTCTAGAAGAGTAGTAAATGAATTATTAAAAATTCTAGGTCTTTGTATGCCAATGGGTGGAAAACCAGGGCGAACTCATGAACTAGAATAATGGATTCAGAACGACTGCTATCTAATTATACGCATACATTTTACTTTAATTTCATATATATTCATACTTTGAGCCGAAAAATTGAACCACAAAATCCGCCCTAAATCTGCTTAAAAACAGTATGAATATGAGCAACACAGGGAGGGCTATTACCTTGTTGGATTGATGATAACAACTTTGATTGTTGATCAGGAGATAAAAAGTCTTTGCACAGCCAAAGGCCATCAATTTCACTGATTCTTTCCCAGTTATGAGTTTCTCCAAACACTGACCCGGTTAGGGCTTTTCCATTGACCTGATTCTCTGCAGAATAAGCATGGAGAAGTTGTTCTTCTTCTTCGCCTTCGCTGTCTGATGAATCGCCAAATGCTTCTGTTAGAATCGTCTGCAGCTCGTCCATATTGTTGTTAAAATCTGCGGCTCTTTCCAGTTCAATTTTGCCTTGCAGTTTGCTGTTTGTTTATTTACTATTTATATTATAAAATTTAAATATTTTAAGTATTTTATTTGAATAGATCTTAATACTTATGGGCCTGAACAATGATTTAACATAATTAAGAGGTATTTTATGTGGAAGCTATGAATAAATATGAAAGTAACTGTTTCTATTTTGAAAACTAAGTTTAATAATTTCTTAATAACTTTCTGAAAATTCTTATGCTATGAATCCTAGAATTATGATTTATCAAATTGCCTAAATGTAAATCTTATGATGCTATCTTATGTTCTTTAATTATAATATTATGATATGATAAATGTCTTTTATGAAATGCAAAATTGTGATACATAAATATAATTTTATGATATGATATAATGATATGAACTGAAGTTATGAACTATGTTCATTGAAAGTCATGAATATGAGTTTTTGAACGAGAGGGCATGAATCTAAATGATGAACGTATAAAACTACATTTGCCAACACTATGTTAAGGATTATACCATTGATTTGGGGGGCACTCTTTCTTTTATGTCCTTGGAAAGGGATAGTTATACTTATGGATCCACATGATATGTACACATGTCTCACACCCAACAATGTATGAGATATCTTAGTTAATTGGGTCGAGATCAAACTTCATGCACTCACATAGTATTTTATGTCGATTATACTGTTAGACCCTCATTATGATCAAAAATATGATAAAAAGATGTACCATTAAGGCAGTGTTAACGACCTTATCTCTTAATCTCCATATGTTATGACTATGATATATGCTTTTATTGATCTGGTATGTACCGATATGTTTCATTCCGCTATTTTACATACAATACTATTTAATATGTACTTACGTCCCTTTTATAGAGAGTGTTGCATCTTTTTATTGATGCAAACTCAGATACACAGACACGTGATCAGGTCGCTCACTAGGTCCCATATTATCTGCTATTGGGGACCCCTCTCTATTTCCTAAGACAGTCTACATATTTCTAGTACTTTATATTTATGTGTTTAAGGTATACTAGGGGCCTTGTCCTAATAAATACTTCTCAATTATTTTTAGAGACTTCATAGAGAGATACATAGTTATGTTTCAAATTGAACCTCCGTGTCCTCTTTTAACGATTTCAATTCCACGACTTATGTGTTATACATGTGTTTTCTTTTACAAGACTTGTCTTTTTGAATGCTTTTAAACTGCACTTTCACTCATGTTTTGATGTATGCTCATGTTCAATGCCACGTTATGGGTACGCTCGAAGCAGCAGTGACATTGAGTCTCGGTCATGTCCAAGGTGTAGGCTTGGAGCGACATATTGAAAAATAAATAGTCTTAATTATTCAGTATTCAAATCTATATACATTATCTTAATTATTCAGATAAGTACATTAATATTTTGACATTTTCATCTTAGTGAAAACAAATGAGGCCTTATTCCATTGTCCTAAATGTAGATGTCCACTTTTACTTGTTAAGTTTGAAAAATCAAGAGATAATATACAATCTTCTTATGTTTAGTATGGAGGAAAATATTTTTCAAAAAATGATTTCCAATTTTCTTATGTTTGGTTGGTCAAAATATTTGAAAATATGTTCTCTAGAAAAATAAGTTATTTAAAAATGAGGAAAGTGACTGCTCTAATGAAAGCAGAAAAAACTAGTTACACAACTGTTATTCCAAATTTATCGTCTCCTCCCCGCCCATTCAATCCCCCAACTCCCACCCCTTAATCATCCCCCACCCCCCAAACACCAACCCATTCAACCTCTATCATATTTTGCTAAATAACATAAAAATGCTCTTTTGGATAATATTTTTTTGCTTAATTACCGACCACTAAAGTAATCAATTTTACTTGTTTTTCAAGATGACATTTGCTGGGAAAAACTTATTTTTCAAAGCAAATACATTTGACCTGTTTTTCTAAGAAAGGTGGACTTATACAGAAAGAGGCCCTCCCAAACTTGAAAGTATTGGGTCCAACAAAGGCACAAAGCCCATATACTGGAATTTTATAAATGCAAGTGTGGTTGATAAAAGTACCACATCGTAATGTAAGTGAGTAAACGAACAGCTAGAAGCAGTATATAAGAGGCTCGTGCTGATTTGTGAAAAATCACGCAGCCACGCAGTGAGCACATAGCGAACTATTCTTTCGCCTTTTACTAAAGAATACCGTGTACGCGCTGCAATTAGTGGCATACGCCAATTTTTGGAGGGATTTTCTTAACTGAGAATCCCACAATACTACTAACAAAATTTTCTGGGTTGTTTCTAAAAGTAAGTTTAGCCGCCTCTAATTGTGGTTAAATTACTGAAGGTCCTTTCAACTGTTTTCCTGCATATTATGTTAGACTACTCTTACCACATTAGTGTAAGAAAAAGTATTGAGTAAATTTTAGAAATAACTAGCATAATATAAGAAAGGTATCACATTATAGTTTTGATAATTATGCTTTATAGTTACAAATTTTGTTTATTATAAATTGTATATACAATTTAGCTAGGATAAGCATATAAAAATTTTTGAGGCTTGAACCATTTCTTCCAACTCTTTTTCAAATTCGATAAATATTGCCTTTGGTGTTCTATGATTCACCTCCGAATAATGAGTAGGTAGTTCGATCCTCTTTTTATATACAATCAGAAATCGAATTATATAATTTAACATTTATACAAATCAAGCGAAATTATAAAAAAATCAGGCGAATAGCAAGAATTGGGAAAACTATAGTTGCGAATTACAATTTTCTTAAACTATAGTTGTAGCACCTAATATAGGCTTAAATGTTTGCTAAAGTGACAGGTAAATAATTCAATCTGATAACTAATTTTAAGTTAGTGTCATTAATAACCCAACGAATTGCGTTATTAGAAAACTTAAATAAGACAATTTCAAAACTTATATACATGTAAATCTTTTTAATATTTGCCTTGATAGGTACACAAACCTTCATAGTTTAACCTATCAACAAAATTTAAGAATTGACCCCCTACACCCTTATACCTATCAACATGATTAAAAAATTGAAACCATGCATCGTTATAATTTATAAAGTTATTGTTGTGATTAGAACATTAAGAGTTTGAATCGTGAAAACAACTTCTTGCAGAAATGTAGGATAAAATCGCATATAATAGACTCTTCCTCAAATTTCACATATAACGAGAGTTTAGTACACTAAACTATTTTATTTTACCCTTATGTATCTTGACCTGCCAGCGACAATTGAAGTAAAATAAGAGTTTTGCACGAAAAAATATTTCTTGAATCTTTGCTAACTTAGGAGTTAGGTGCATGTGCATAATTCAACACAACTACCAAAATTAAATTAGTATGTCAATAACCCCAATTTTAAATTAGTGTTACTAATAAGTAATAATCAAACGAATGGCGTTATTAAAAATTCAAATAAGAGAACTAAAAACTTATATACATGTGAAAAATCTAATTATTTTTGCCCTATTATCAACGCAACTAAAGAATTGAACCCCAATTGTTTTTAACCAGTGGCAAATCTAAAGGTAAAAAATAAGGCATCAGAACCCGTGGTCTCTTCATAAAATTAGATATTTTATGTATATATTTTTTAAAATTTGTATATTATTATATTCTGGCACTCGTACTATAAGAAGTCTAGTTCACATGATTAAATGTTGAGCTTTTAACCTTGAGAATTAAGAATCAATTCTCACTTAATACATTTTTCTTGGTGCATCCATGTTTGGATCAATTCCCACTTAATACATTTTTTCTGGAAAAATCCTAGATTCGCCTCTATTTTTAACTATCAACAAAATTAAAGAACTGAACCCCTTGCACCCTTATACCTATCAACACATTAAAGAATTGACCTACTTGCGCCGTTATGATAACTAATAAAGTTGTTGTCACGTAATTAGATGTCATAGTTCAAATCGTGAAAAAACCCTTTTGCAAAAATACAAATAAAACTGCATTTAATAGATACTTATGATTTGATTTTTTCTCAAATTTCACACGTAACGAAAACTTAATGTACCATTTTTGTTTTTACCCCTTTCACCCTTATGCGTTTTGGCCCACCAACGATGATGATATTTTAACCTATCGACAGAACTAAAAAAATGGAAAGTGTACAAGACAGACAAAGAAAGAGAGAACCTTATCGCTATCCTATGAGCAAAGAAAAGTTGGAAATGATCAAAATGAGCCCATAACTCTCCAGTAGGACATAATTCAAATACTCCTTCCGTTTCATTTTATGTGACACTTTTTAAATTTTGAGATTCAAATAAATCTATCTTTGTCCATAAATTTTTCATATATCTTTTAAATATTTTAAATTGCCAATTATTATGACTTATAGTACTTTTTATGTAGTTTATAAATATATAAATTTCATTTCAAAAAATTTGAAGATTCCATACACAAATTTCCAACCAAACATAAATTATTTGACTATCGAAAAACGAAAAGTTTGGAATAAAAAATTAAGGAGATAGACATACACCAACCTCGATCACCGTGCCACGGAATTATATTCTACCCATTGTTCAATTTTCTCATCAATTAGTAGAGTACTGAACATGCAGGTGATAATATATAGTATTCCCTCTTCTTTATTTTACTAGATAAGGGACCCCGTGCCAGCACGGGGCCCAATATATGTTACTGTTTCTGTTTTAATTTATGTGGTACATATGAAATTTGAAGTTAATCAATTTTTTAGTATGTTTTTATATATTTTAAGTTGCTAATTATTTGTATTTAGAGTATGTTTTACGTAAATATATTAGAAATCACAATAATTAACAAGTTAATATAAAAAAAAACTTATAAAAAATTCATTGACTTTTGAAATTTCATTTGTATCACATAAATCAGGACCGAGTAATATATATGAAAATTACATAAAACGTACTATAACTCACAATAATTAGCAACTTAAAATATCTATATATCTATATTTCTCCCAATTTATGCGGCATAGATGAAATTTTGAAAGTTAACAAAAACTGTTTATATGTTTTGAAATATTTTAAGCTATTAATTATTATGATTTATAATACTTTTTACATAAAAAAATTATTTATATAAAGTATAAAAGAGAAAATTTAGAAAAAGGAAACATAAATGTCAGCAGGAGTCCAATTTATGTTAATTTCTATGTTTTAATTATTGTAATACCGATTGAATTTGGAGAGCCAACTAAAAAAATTTAAAGGTTTTTTTTTATAAATTTTAAGTTGTTAATTATTATAATTTATAATATTTTTATTAATTTTAAACCAATATATGTTTTTCTCTGTCTCAATTACATGAGACATATGGAATTCGGAGAGTCAACTAAAATTTTAAAATATGTTGAGTTGTTAATTATTATACCTTATAGTACTATTACGTGATTTTCAAATAAAATATGTATTTTTTAATTTCAATTTATATGTCATTGATATAATTACATATATTAAGTAATGAAGAATTAATGTGTAAATTATGTGACACCTATGAATTTTGGAGTGTAAATCAAATTAGTTATATGAATTTGTTTTAAAAAGCGGTTAATTATTATAATTTATAATACTTTTTATATATTTTTTAAATGATATATATAT
>NW_006239219.1:233098-234749 GCF_000226075.1 Solanum tuberosum | reverse complement strand
TTGGAGAAATTAGATAAATAGTAATCTTAGCTTCTATGAAATGTCATATCATCATTTACATATCCAACTTTTTATATATATAAAAGAGTTAAAAAAGAAAAAATAAGTGATTTAAGAAAATTATATAAATAACATTAATGATGAGATGAAGATTAAGAAAAAACGTCAAATAAATTAGTAGTATTGATGATGATAAAAGTTAAATAAATCATTTTTTCTATTATTAAAATTTTTAACATAAAATTTCCAAACTTTTAAAATTAAAAATAAATGTTAAAAAAAAATCAACGCAATAATTATTTTAAAGAAAAATATAACCAAAATTGTCAGAAAATTAATTTTTCATGTGGGTTGTTGTATATGTAGAAAGGCACGTGTACAATAAATGAGACACAATTAATTTTATAGTACAAATTGAAATGCTTTGCGTACAACATGGTAGTGCCGTGTTCGTGCTTTAAAATGTGAACTCTAATAAGGAGCAAAATGAGTAATAATAATAATTCTAATAAGGAGTAATGAGTAATAATTAAAAAAGTTGAGCATTTGTAACAAATAAGAACAAATTTCTTCACTTTGGCTCTTCTTCTTCTGACGATAATGATCAATATATGGTATCAACTTTTGTCGCTAAGATGTCCATCAAATTTCTAGGTCATGTGACTTTTTTAACAACAGAGAAAGAGAGAATATCTTATTATTCTTGTGAAGACATTGATGTAAAGAAAGAGATTATGTAACAAAAAATTCTTTTCAAAATAAAAGACTTTTTGAAAAAATGTTTATTCCTCCTACAAGGAGAGAAAATTCATTGTGGTTGAGAAATTTATAAGAAGCCTGATTAGTGTTTCAAAGGGTAAGGAAAAATCATTATATTTATTGAATTCGTATCAAATTAGGAGGAGAACAAGCAAAAATTTATTTTGTGATTTGAAAAGAGAGAAAATTAGATATTATTTATTTCAATGTCATTATTCTTCTAATTTCTTTCTTCTTTAATTTTGTCTTGATTTTTTGTATGTTTAATTAAAGGTTTTTTTTCTTATTTATCTTTAATTAAAGTTTATATATATTTTCTTAAAAAAGAATTTAAAAAGATGATCATATTTAGTTCCTTTCCTCATCAATGCTATTAATCTCATAATTAGTGTTATTTATATTATTTTCTTAATTACTTTTTTTTCTTTCATTTAATTATTTATTTGAAGAAATTAGTTATTATAACTTTATAAGAATTACACATGTATTTTTACATAATTGATTTGTTATTTTTAAAATTTTTGGATCATTCTTCATCTTAAAGTTCCTATCTATATGTAATAATAAAGCTAAAATAGAAAATGTGGGGTGACACCTTCTTAGCAATAGATACTTATTTATTCTGATCAATGTTTCTGACATTTTTTGTTATTTTTTCCTTAAAATAATTGTTGCCTCGATTTTTAGTTTTAGTTTTATTTTTTTAGCATTTTCTAATTTTAAAAGACTGAAAAATTTATATTGAAAATTTACAAAATATAAAAAATGATTTATTTAACTCCTATCATCATCAATATTATTATTAATTTGTTTTACTTCTTTTCTTAATCTTCATTTCATCATTAAATGTAATTTATATCATTTTCTTAGATATATATATATATATATATAT
>NW_006239219.1:218357-231042 GCF_000226075.1 Solanum tuberosum | reverse complement strand
TTTAAAGTGTCAACTCTAATAAGGAGCCAAATGAGTAATAATAATAATTCTAATAAGGAGTAATGAGTAATAATAATAATTGCAATGTTAGTCCTTCTAGGTAATGAATAATAATAATAATTGCAATGTTAGTCCTTCTAGGTAATGAATAATAATAATAATTGCAATGTTAGTCCTTCTAGGTAATGAATAATAATAATAATTGCAATGTTAGTCCTTCTAGGTAATGAATAATAATAATAATTGCAATGTTAGTCCTTCTAGGTAATGAATAATAATAATAATTGCAATGTTAGTCCTTCTAGGTAATGAATAATAATAATAATTGCAATGTTAGTCCTTCTAGGTAATGAATAATAATAATAATTGCAATGTTAGTCCTTCTAGGTAATGAATAATAATAATAATTGCAATGTTAGTCCTTCTAGGTAATGAATAATAATAATAATTGCAATGTTAGTCCTTCTAGGTAATGAATAATAATAATAATTGCAATGTTAGTCCTTCTAGGTAATGAATAATAATAATAATTGCAATGTTAGTCCTTCTAGGTAATGAATAATAATAATAATTGCAATGTTAGTCCTTCTAGGTAATGAATAATAATAATAATTGCAATGTTAGTCCTTCTAGGTAATGAATAATAATAATAATTGCAATGTTAGTCCTTCTAGGTAATGAATAATAATAATAATTGCAATGTTAGTCCTTGGTGTTTGTCCTTCTATTAATGTACAATTCTTTTTGCACGTTGTACAACTAATTAATGCAGTCAAAAGTTAATGTACAAAATTGTATGCATGTTGTACAAGAGTATTAATGCAGTGTTGGTCCTTTCCAACTCTCACTTCTAAATAAGAGTAATAATATAACTTTGATGATGATCCATTTTAACTTGACATTCCTTTTAAAATAATATTTTTCCATAGGTATATTGTTAAATTAATTATATTTTGAAAACTTTAATTTAATTGTTAATACTTTATGCAGTCATTTAATAATAAGAATAGTACCTTTGATTTACTAAAATCGATAGGTAAAATATTATTTTTTAAAAAACTTTAAGGATTAAATAATATGAAATAAGAGAGTATATATGTATACCATCTCATGTTCAGAATTATATTAGGGTCTGGCTAATCTAAATTCACACGGAAAAGTCATGCATTCAAGAGTAAAACGCTTCAGAAGTATTAGACCCTCATTAAATCCAAATTCACTTCGTAAAGCCTCATATTAAGGGCTAAAATATTCTCTACCAAAGGTGACTCCGGGTATCTTAAGAGATTTGAATTCGAGATCTTTGATTAAGAACGTAGAGCAAACGAAATCAATTAATCATTCCGTTCTATATTAGTTGTCTGTTTTTTCTTTATACGTCTTTTAAGAAATTATAAATAAAAATGGTGTTTTTACTAATTTACTTCTTAGGATTTTTTTTTTGGAATTTACAGTTATTTATATTTTCAAAAAGAATTAATTTTAGGGGTAAAATGATAAAAATAATTACTTTTTTTATAAATTAACAAATAATTTAGAACAATTATTTTTAATAATTCGGAGGGGATATAAATCGAGAGAAACTAAAATGAATCCTAGTATAAAAGTTAATACCCGGGATCCCATCTGCCCATCCTATTAAATTTAAATATTTCAATTGATAAACAAAAAATTTAAAATAAACAGGTTATATACGTGATTCTGTCGAGATTTTGGAACAGCTAGCTAATCACGTGAAAATAACCTACTTACTGAAAAAGTGACATGCATTATGGTGTGACTGATAATAATTAAAAGGGTTAAAGAATAATACTCCTTCCGTTTAAAAATAATAATTTGTTTAAAAAAATAAAGAAAACTTTTAAATTAAGTTATGTCAAATGCATCAAAACTTCCTTTGATCTTGTGGTCTTCAACATGTCGCGTGAAAAGTTAAATTTAAAGAATTGCCAAAAAAAGGGACATTTTTATTTAAAGAGACCAAAAAAAAAAGTAGGTCATTCTTTTTTAAACGAAAAGAGTAAATACTTAATATTTTAAAGGGAAAATAACATTTGTACCCCCAATAAAGGAAACTATTTACTAGTACTTAGCGTTCACCTTTTAATACCATCAAAGTACTTCCTCTGTCCAACATTAGTTTTTCATTATTGACTTGAAATACCCTTAAGAAACAATAAATAATAAGGGTAATATTACTATTTTATCCTTTGACTTTATTAAATTTAATGCTTTGAGAAATGTGTTAAATGATTAATATTATTTAATAGCAATGGTAAAATAGATACAAAATGTAAATTATCTCTTGATTTTCTAAACTAGATAAGTATCGTTTGACAATTATTTTTAGTATAGTGAATAACTATTGTTGGATACACTCATGGTATCAAAGGGGAAGAAGTGTGTAGTGATTCAGTGAAAACACTATTGAGTTACTCATTGATACCATTAGAGTATATTAAGAAGAAGAAGCAATGTTTCAGTGAAAACACTACTCAGTTAGTCTTTGATATCATTAGGGTATATATATATATATTCTGATGGCATCAAAGAGGAAACTACTCAATTGTTGGTGGATACCAACGGAGTATACTCCAATGGTATCAAGGAAGAAGAGTAGTTTAGTGAATAGAACAAGAGGAGAGTCAAGGTAAATAATTTGGACCATGGATTCAATCAAAGTAAATATATTGGGTTAAGTCTAGTTTGGACAAATACTTTATTTAATGGGTCCAATTTATGTAATTTCCCTTATTTAAAATTTAAAAATTAGCAAAAAAATAAAAACCTATCATTAAATAATTTCTTTCTATTTATGGTCATGAATATTATTCACTTTAATTAAGAATATTTGTTCACTTTATTTTTGGGTCAAATAAACATTAATTGAAAACCTCTCATAAGGTAAAATTTTCATCGACTTCTCCGCACACGATTATTACGTGCCCCGTCCGCTATAAAAGAGGACTTGCTAACGGCCTGCCTTTTCGAAGCTTTCCTGTACAACTCCATTACAAAGGGCTTAGTTTTCTCCATCTCTACCATGGCCGACGCAGCTGCAACGCCACCTACTGATCCAGCAAGCACGGCGCCACCAGCTAGTACTGATCCAGCAAGCACGGCGCCACCTGCTAGTACTGATCCAGCAAGCACGACGCCACCTACTAGTACTGATCCAGCTGATCCAGTAAGTATACAATGCCTTCTACGTTTATTATTAGAGTTAAATCAATTTTAATTTTCAATTGTTTGTTACTGGACATCTAGAGGTAAAGCACCGCTGCGTGGGTTGCAAGTTCATATTCTGTTATTCAGGCTTCACATATTAGATCTAAGTTGTTCAATTACTCATATTAATTGTCAGAATGAATTGTTATCTTCTTATTTTGAGGTGTTAAATATAATGATGAATGAGTTGTTGCCTTCATGGTTGCCAATTTCATCTTCACAACACATATGGTCACTCAACTCATAATAATATTTTTTTTCGAGAAAGAGTAGTTAGATTTTATGAAGATGCATTGACAGGTTAATTTATGCATGCAATAGAGGTAGAGTAAGTAGTATAATTTGTCGATTTTAATTTATTTTTTCTCGATAGGTTCGAGATGTGTTTTCTCAAGCTGAGATTCAGAATTTTTAAGTTTTAAATCTGTACCTGATATGTGTTTACAATTGAAGGTAGCAGAAGATGATCAGAGGAAACTCAAATATCTGGATTTCGTTCAAGTTGCAGCGATCTATGTGATTGTTTGCTTCTCAACTTTGTACGAATACGGCAAAGAGAACTCCGGCCCGTTGAAACCTGGTGTACAGGCCGTAGAAGCCACTGTTAAAACTGTTATTGGACCGGTTTACGAGAAGTTCCATAACGTTCCTTTCAATCTCCTCAAGTTCATCGACCTAAAGGTTCACCTTCTTTCTCCAAAATGAATTTTACCGATACTGTCTCTACCATACTTATTTTGCAGCTTGAAAGTTTGCTGGAATTGAGAGCATTTAGAAACTGTCTTCTCCAACGAATTGAAAATGAGCCATAAAAATGGATGTGGACACATATACACATGAAATTCACATAAATGTTGTGAACTTTTGAACTTGAATTTCAGTGGCAAGGATTTGAAAGTTTGAATCTATGCAGGTGGCAGACCTGGTGACAGAAGTTGAAAGCCATGTGCCTTCTCTACTAAAGCAGGCATCATCCAAAGCTCTGTTAATAGCTCAGAAGGCTCCAGAATTAGCTCGAGATCTCGCCGGCGAGGTACAGCACGATGGCTTAGTGGACACAGCAAGCAACGTAGCTAAAACACTCTACACAAAGTACGAACCCACAGTGAAGGAGCTATACGCAAAATACGAGCCAGTGGCCGAGAAAAATGCGGTTATGGCATGGCGATCTCTGAACAAGCTTCCTTTGTTCCCTCAAGTGGCTCAGATTTTGGTGCCGACGGCGGCTTATTGGAGTGAGAAATACAATCAAGCGGTGACATATGCGTCGGAGAACGGCTATGCGGTGGCGCATTATTTCCCGATTATTCCCGTAGAGAAGATCGCGAAGGTGTTTGAAGGCGGCACCGCCGCGGAGAACGAGCAGCCCGTTTCCTTGACCGACGGCACTGTTGCTCCGGCGCAATGACCATTTTACATTACTGTACTGGAGGTTGGGCCCATTGGGCTTAATGGGCCAAGGGGTTAATAACTTGGTTTATGTTTGTCGGTAGTAATTGTTCATCTTTATATCATAAGCCATTTCTCAATTTCCTTAATATATTTTAATAATTATTCTAAATCACCAAATTTAAATTCGTGAACAAACCATATTATATCAACTTTTAATCAAACACTTGAAACAAAATACAGTAATTTGTTAATTTTTAGTGAAGAAAACATTTTAAAAAAAATCATGTGACATGAAGAAGTAGCAAGAACATAAAAAATGACTCAAGATCCATCATGAGCGTTAGTTATTTCTCCAATTTTGCGTACAATATACAAATAACTAATGCTATCTACTAGTACAAGAAAATGATTAATTGCTTCTATGGATATCTAGAAAGTTAAAATATGAATGATTGATTGGTAAAAATAGTAAAGTAACATGTTAAAATATAATGATGATGTAAAATAATTTTCATATTGAGTGTATATATTACTTAAACATTTTTGCAATAGTTTGTACATAATTCTAAATGCTTTCAAAGTTCATGCTTTATGAAAGCAGTAAAAAGGTCAGTTTTCCCCCTACTTCCTTGTCCTTCATTTGACTCAGCATAAACACCATTTGAGAAAAGATTTACTAATAAATTGGCATTATGATAAAAAACAAAACAGGAAGTTCATCGAACAAGTTGGGCAGCGCTTTAACCCAAATGTGAGACTTTCCAAAGCGAATTTGAATTTAGTCAAGCTTCAATGTAAGTATCAGACATGGGGTGGGAAACAAAAAAAAAGGCATAATACATAAACATGCCCCTTAATTTGGCGTCAACGGACAACTATGACCTTTAACTTTGGGTGTGCACAAGTAGACACTTAAACTTGTATAAAATTGAACAAATAGACACATTCATCATACATGGCACCCTACACGAAAATTTTGTATCCTACGTGGCATCCTACATGTATTATGCCATGTAGGACACATGTGTTTATTTGTTCAATTTAATATAAATTTAAGTGTCTACTTGTGCACACTCAAAGTTGGAGGGTATAGTTGTTCGCTAAGCTAAGTTAAGAGTCATGTTTATGTATTATGCTAAAATTTTAACATTCTTTGTTAATGTGCATATTTATTGCTGCTAAAAAATATTTTTGTTGTAGTGTCTTTTATGTACAATTATTACTTTACTTCTTAATTCTACAGACAATATTACAATTTATGTAATCATGATTAATTAATACATATTAATATAATAATTTATTACTTAGATTTAATTATTTAAAGTGATTTTTTAAAATAAATATAGGTGCAAGTTTTTTTTCTCTTAAATTAAAGACTTGGGGAAGGGGGGAAGACAAAGTACCAGCATTGTGGGATGGCAATAATTACCTTTTGATTTGTAGTCCAAAAAGAAGGGAGAAAAATAAAAGGAAGAGACAGAATATTAAACAAAAAAGTAGTCAAAGAAATTCATGTACATCTTTAGCTCTTATGCATCTCAAGAGTCAAGCTTATTAGCTGCTTGGTTAATGGTACTCTGTTTGGTTGCACCAAAAAAGAAAATCAACTTAGTTTTTCAAATGTTTTAGAAAAACATAAACAGCTCAAACATACACTTACTCGACAACAGCAACATATCCAATGTAATCCCACAAGTAGGGAAGGTAGAGAGGTTGTTTTTCTCCAGAAAGAAATCAAAAAATGACTTTGCAAACTCGATTTTGGAAAATTTTCAAGCAAATGCTTCTACTACTATGAGACAATACATTTAACATGTCCTTGCCCAAGAATAATTCATAGATCTACAAGACTTTAGTATCTGACAAGTCAGGAAGACCTAAACCAAATTCTACTCAAATATTGAACCTTATAATGTCACCACTCAAAAAGTGTCAATTGGTTCAATTAATATCATGTTATGAAACAATAAATATCAAAAGAATCAATGAAACTCTACCTTGTGGACCCTTCTTTGTAAGACGTATGTTGTTGAATAGAAGTACATTAAATGAGAAAAAGAATCACAGATGTTCAATATAATGTACGAAGCATTTAAAGCAACACAAACCTCTTCATTTCATCTGGCAAAAAAGTACATTCAATCACTCAAAATTGACTTATAACTCATAACAGTAGGAATCCTAAATGGATGGGAAGAAATTAACAGAAGCATTATTCAATGAACTGACAAAGATAATATGCCATCATATAAGGTCTAATGAACCAAAAATGCAATGCTGATATGAAAATGAAATTTAGTAGATTGAGTAATTCTCGCCAGCATCCGGCCAAAGCTTCCTGTAGATGCCAATTGCAGTTGGAATAATAGCAGTAAGTGCAAGAGAGAGATGGTCTGAACTGCTTGTCCTCACGGTTACTTGCCCACTGAGCTTGTTATTGATTCCTGCTCGAACAGCTACCTTCGAATTGCGTCCCACAGCGAATTGTGCCATACTGTTGAAACCTAGAGCCAAATCACCTCTCCACTTTATGACAGACATAGACAATGTAGACTGCACCTGACCAATTGGGAAATCTGCCTCCCTCCTCTGCAGTTCAAAGTTCGCCCCATAAGCTGTGTCACTCTGAGATCGAACAGTGCCAGCACTGCCAACTAGAACGTATTGCTTGCCTAAGATGATTTGATCTTCAACTTTAAGTCCAGTAACCATATTTTCACCTAGAAATGTAACAGAAATTCCGCAAGCAGTCTTGTTCTTCTTCAAGTTTTTGAATTTGGTTTCTCCTCGGACAATATAGGCAAGTTGCTTTCCTATGCTTTGAATATCAAAGCCAGCCATGGTTGATCCATTTTCTCCGTGCTTGGCAGCAATAGAAGAGTCCAAATTGATACTGAAATCCTTCTTATCTTTGGTGATTTGCACAGTAACTGCAGCAGGGAAACGACTTGCAATGGCTAAACTCTGTTCCACATTAACACCATCATAGCCACAATCATGATCCCAACCATGCGTGTCCAGAACAGGCCTTGCAAGGAACTGTGATGTGGGCTCCAAGAAGCGGTACCTGTAGGCGGGATTATCACTATCAAAAGAAGGTGGGAGGGCCATGTCAGGGAGGGGAACTGCTACAGGAGCTGCTGCACCTGCATCAGCTTCTTCCTCTGCATAACCATAGTCAATTGCCGCCTCTTTTCCCTTACTTTTCATCTCTTTCATTCTTTTTAACTCTTCTCTCAACTGTTTCTTCTGAAGGAGCTTGACCCTATAGTCATACTCCTCAAAGTACGCCTTCCTCTGTTCTTTGCTGAGCTTAGCAAGCTGAGCCTTCCGAAGAGGCTTGAAGGGAGGAAGCTGGTCGTACTCATCTTCTTCTTCTTGGTCAGAGTCTGACAAATCATCTAAGTCAATGTCTGAATCACCGTTGTCACCACCCTGCTCAGCAGAAAGCTTTGGATGCGCACGTGACTGCAACATTGAAGAAAGCATGTACGGAAGAGGTGGTGAGCGTGTGCGGAAACCAAAGAGCTTACGGTGATCAAATGGATCTTCAGGCTTTGAAAGTGCACTTGCTTCAGATAAGATCTTCATTGAGTAGCTTAATAGCAGTAATTGAGGCCTCCAGCTCTGGCCATTAGGTAGTATCTTATGTCCATCCCTATTCCTCCTACAAGATGGATGATTTTCTACCAGAGAGACGGGATTCATCAAACTTGGACTCATCATTCGTAAATCGCCTACTGCTTGCCCGATAGACTGCTGAACAACATGAGATCTTTGAGTAACAAACACCTCATAACTTAAAGGGGATCCAGAAGGTCCATCTGGAGGTGCAGAAGCTCCATGTGTGAGGGTGACTATGGCACTTCGCCATATTGAAGGACCAAGACAACTTGTGATAGTCTTCAGCATAGGAAGATCATTGAGATCTCTAGTTTGGGCATCCAGCCGATCGACATAGAGGAAAATATCAGGGGGGTTCTTCTTAGTCAACTTCTTTACTGAAGACAAGACACTGCGATTGAAACCCTGTTCCATCGCAGAGGACTTGAGGCCAGGTGTATCAAATACCCGAATCTTAACACCATCTACAACACCACTGATCTCTTTCACACTGGTGGTAGCAGGTCCAAAGGCATCAATTGATGTTTTTTCCTCTCCAAAGATAGAGTTTATGGTAGCACTCTTACCCACCCCAGATTTGCCAATAACCAGGATATTCACGGAGAAGTCCAAATCATCTTTCCCCTCTGCTTCAAGCTGGAAAGCTTTCATCTTGGCAGCCTCAGTGCTAAAAAGTGGACTGTTTTGCCTTCGTGCAATAAGTGTCATCCGGTACAAAACTTGTGCAGCTATGGGCTCATCAGAAGAAAGACCCAACCTGTGAATAAGCCTCAAAAACTTGACCCTAATCTGCTGTAGTGTCTCCAGTTTCTTTTTCTCTTCTTCACTCAAGTTGTTCTCAGATTCTCCACTGTTCTGAAGACTGGAATGAGTAAAAAGATTGGGTTGGCTTGGTCGGGGAGCTGGCCTCAGTGACCGGAGTGATGACCCAAGACCAGCAGGACGTTCAACAGAGAATAGTCTTGATCCATCTTGAGACGTGATTGTTATGTTGCCACCATCAGAATCACCACCTGTTGCTGCTTTTAAAAGAGCAGCTAAGGCAGCTGAATCAAACAACTCCTTCCCATCTCCTTCTTCATCAGTATCAGCCTCCTCATCTGAGTCAGTGACAATCTGACCATCAATATCCTGCGAAACCTCAGCACCAGCATAAGAGCCACCACCAGATTCCCTTTCCAGCTCCTCCATAAACTGTTTAGCAGCTTCAGAGCTTCCAAAAATCATACCATCTGTCTCTCCATCTGAAACTGAGCCTTCAAGGTCAGCTTCTTCATCTATATGATCTTTAGCTTCTCCTTCTTGCTCTGAGCCAGTGATTGACCTTGATATGGCAGATGTTTGACCAGAGACTTCAACTTCCACTACATCTCCCTCGATGCTTTCTCCGGAATGGTCACCATTGGCATATATAGTTCCAGACACAGCCTGCTCAGGTTCCACTTCAACATCCTTGGTGTCCAGCCTTTTATTAACAGTTTCAGGATCAGCTTCTTTAATTTCCTCAGTAACAGCTACCACATCACTAGTCTGAACATCTCCAGAATCTAGTTTTCCAGCACCAACAATGTTATCCACAGGATTTGATTCTGCAGCTGCAACAGTATCATCCACCACAGGCTTAGGGTCTTGTGCATCTACTTCATCAACTGTCATATTAACCACTTCTTCAATAAGTTGTCTGGTCTCACCAACATCATTTACTGATGTCACATTCTCATCAGTAGTACCTTCAATATGTTCTTCCACTTCCTTGCTCTCTTCCACATCTCCAACAACAGCAACCCCTGGCCCTGAGACATTGACTTCAATGGCATCCACAACTGCATCTCCTTCGGAAGTAAATTTCTCACCATCTGTTTCAGCCAACAAAGATTCTGACGGTTGTTCAACAACCACCTTATTGAGTTTTTCGGCATCATCACTATGTATAGCTCTCTCTTCAATGACCGAGGTAGGTTCCTCGGCCTCCTTCAAATTGGATGAAGCAATAGCACTCTCTTCAATGACCGAGGTAGGTTCCTCAACCTCCTTCAAATTGGATGAAGCAATAGCACTCTCTTCAATGACCGAGGTAGGTTCCTCAACCTCCTTCAAATTGGATGAAGCAATAGCACTCTCTTCAATGACCGAGGTAGGTTCCTCAACCTCCTTCAAATTGGATGAAGCAATAGCACTCTCTTCAATGACCGAGGTAGGTTCCTCAACCTCCTTCAAATAGGTTCCTCGGCCTCCTTCAAATTGGATGAAGCAATAGCACTCTCTTCAATGACCGAGGTAGGTTCCTCAACCTCCTTCAAATTGGATGAAGCAATAGCACTCTCTTCAATGACCGAGGTAGGTTCCTCAGCCTCCTTCAAATTAGATGAAGCAACACTAGTTAAAGCTTCATTCTTTTCATCCTCCACAATCTCCTTCACCTCCTCCTGAATGGACCTATCCTCACCCCCTTGCAATTCCATCTTTTCATCCTCCACAGTCTCCTTCACCTCCTCCTCGATAGACCTATCCCCACCCTCTTTCAATTCTATCTTTTCATCCTCCACAGTTTCCTTCACCTCCTCCTGAGTGGACCTATCCTCACCCTCTTTCAATTCTGCACCTACTGCAACCTCACCACCACCATCTTTCACCTGCTCAATCGAATTCAACTTATCAACTGGGTCAAACTCTTCAGTATTTCCCTCCGAACCCTCAATTCCCGTCCCCAGAGATTTGGTGGCATCAGAGTCAGTAGAATCAGGTAAACTATTCCCAATAGCAGGAACAGAACCACCAACATCTTCACCCTTTCCTCCCCCTAAAATCTCAACATTTTCAACACCCTCGCTCATAGAAACCTCAGAAACAGGCTTCTCTGACTTCAACATCGAAACATCCGCAGAACCCACAACGGAATCATTCAACTGCTCTTCACCAATAGTTTTTTCTAGGGTTCCCTCATCTGGGTCAGCAGGAATTGGCAATTCTTGCTGACTACCCACAATAGTTACATCACCTGAAACACCACTAACGCTTTTACCCTCACTATTGCTATTACTATTAATATCGGAATCAGTGATTTCTACATTAATTTTGGAGACATTTTCAGTTTCAGTATGATTAGAAGAAGAACTGTTGATGGGAGAAGAACCTGGAGAAGAGACAGCAGGAGGGGAAAACGTCGCTTCTTCAGAATCCATGGCGCCAACAACAACAACAACTCCGCTACTCAACTGTAAAGAATTGAAGGATTGAAAAGTGGAAAGATAACAAGTTCTCTGTGGAGAGAACAAAGAGGGGTTTGGTTCTTGTGAGATAAGAGTAAACGATAAGGTTTATACTACTAGCTGCATTTCTATTAGGCACACTGTGGGCTTTGGGGTTTTTAAGAATTTTCATTCTTTAGGGGTGTTTTGGTTCGGGGACAAAGTTATCCGAGATTTTTTTGATTTTTTTATTTGGCATACGTCAATTGAATTTAGATTGTGCATTGAGAACACGTTTGAGGGTGGCGCTCTCAACATAATTTTCTTCGTATTCGAGATATTTTGAGATTATAAATTTGAGGTATAAATTATGAAATTTATTATTAGTAAAATGATTAATTATATTTTTAATTTAATAAAGTATATGTTTTTCAATTAATTATGACCTTTTTTTAGAAAATGTGGAAGAAAAAGAATTAACTAAAAATACTAGAAAATATCTGTTAAGATAGATTATATGGAATAGAAATTATACTAAACACTATAAAAGATACTTTCTCTACTTCATATTGTGATGTGAATTATTGAAAAGAGAAAAAAATGTAGTTCAGAATTTAAGAAAATTGTTGAGATTTTTTTAAATATTTATTTTTAATTTAATGAGGTTGTTAACTTTTTTTCTTTTTCTAGTAGGATAGTTTGAAAATAATCAAAAGAATAATTGTGAAAAGTAGTTTTTGATTTATGTTCTTAAATATTTTTCGAAGGAATGTGTTAAAGCCCTACAATTCACTTAGAGCCGTCAATATGGGCTAGACCCGTTGGGCCGGCCTGGCCTAACTCGGGATTTAATAGGGCTGGGCTAAGATTTTTGGAGCCCATTTAAGAAAAGGGTTTTTTAGCCCAGCCTGAATAAGCCTACTGATTTGTGGGGCTTGAGAAATATATGTAGGGCCGGCCCGTGGGCCAAATAAAAATAATTAAAAAAATATAATATAATATTAAAATTAAAAAGAGTCCAAACTCAAAATCTATTTAATATTTAACTAATTGAAACCGCATATAAATTGCAGATGAAAATGAAGATGTTAAGACAACCTTGCCACAAGCTGATTCAGATATGCTTGATGAAGATGATTATGAAGTGTTGGATATGTCATAGATTTCATGATGTGTTAGATACGCCATAAGTTTAATGATTTTTTTTTAAGGAGTTTATTTTTAACTTTTTTATGGTTGGAATATTGTCACAT
>NW_006239219.1:155701-218128 GCF_000226075.1 Solanum tuberosum | reverse complement strand
AGCCTGTATGGGTTAGCCCGAATGGGGTGGGCTAGCCCATATTGACAGCTCTATTCACTCCTAATATGAACATATATGAAATTTAAGACACACACACACACATATATATATATATATATATATATATATATATATTATATTACCTTAAAAGCATGAACTCTTAATTTGAATGTTAAATTATTATAATATCCTTAACTTAGTTTGTAATTTTTTCGATGAGTTGTGACTTTTCCGATAAGGATATTGTTATAAAATTGAAGAAGTGAGTTAAATTTCAAATATAAAAAGTGAATTTAAATCAAACAAGTATTATTTGAAAGTATTAAAACATTAGCACGAATGAAGAGTGGTAGTGCGTAATTTTTTCTAACTTTAAAAAAAATTATTCTTAATTTTGAACATTTATGTCTTAAAATTCAAACATACACAGGGGCGGAGCTACAGTAGCCTATGGGGTTCGGCCGAACCCACTGACTTTTTCATTTGTATTAAATTCTGAAGTAAAATGTATATATATATTTTCTGCGAACCCATAATAATACTGAGGCATTTGGCCCAGTGGTCACTGCGCACCCAGCGAAATCCATCGTCCGCGTGGGATGTGTGTTCGAATCCCGGGTAGCCAAACGTCTTTTGGGATAATTTTTAAATACGTTTTATATATAAATAGAATGCGTGTTTATATATTAAAAAAAAAGAAAAAAAAAAAGAATATCGGTATAGGTGGGTTTATACAAAAAATAATAATAATAATAATTGTTAAATGCGTTCTTTTGGGATAATTTCTAAATACGTTTTATATATAAATAGAATGCGTGTTTATATATAAAAAAAAATTAAAAAAATAGAATATCGGTATAGGTGGGTTTATACAAAATAAAATTTAAAAAATATTGTTAAATGAAAAAAGAAAAAGAAAAATAGTATTTGTATCATACTCTGAAACTACAATATCTCACTATTGATTTCTACTCACATTCAAAAAGTTAACTCATTTTTTTTTCAAAAGTTAGGGTTCTAATCTAATTGCTGCTATCCAACATCTGGTCTCCGGTGTGTACTCTTGTCTCTCCCTTTTTTTTTTCCTTATTTGTTTGCTTTGACATTGTACAATTAGTTATTCAAAAATTGATTTTTAATCTTTGATTCTAGGGTTATCCAACATATTGATAATTGATTATATTAAATTAATTGTTGTTTGCTTTTAAAAAATTTAACTTTTGATGGCATTAATGGTTCAAGATGATAGTGAAACTAGTAAAATATTTGTTTTAGGTGCCAAAATATTAATGTTGAATTTAATAATTTTAATCTCACTTAGAATAATATTGGAGATTATACTAAAAATGTTCAAAATTTGAATTTTAAAAAACATTTATCTTTCATTAAAAATGACTTGCGAAGCAGAATGGGAGATGACTTTTTAAATGATTGTTTAGTTTGTTAAATAGAGATGAATTATTTGAAAGTGTACCTAATGATGTGATCATTGATCGTTTTCAAACTATGACAACTCGTTGAGTGCAATTGTAATGATAATGCTTATATATATATAATGTTTAAGTATTTCGTCGTTTTTAGTGAATTAAATATTTGTATTTGTTCGTTAATTTGACGATTGTTACTTTAGGTTAAGATCGTTGTTCTTTTTAAAAATTTAGAACCCACTGACATGAAATTCTGGCTCCGCCTCTAATCATACATGCAAGCATGTACTTCCTCCATCCATTTTTAATTGACATGATTTCTTTTTTAGAATCAAACAATAAGAACTTTAGCTAACATTTTACGATATATTTTTTCATCATATTGATATGCAAAAATTGGCAATTTATAGTACTTTTCGTATAATTTTTGAATATCTAAATTTTTTATTTGAAATATTAAATTAATGCAATCTAATTTAACTCTAAAAAATAGTCAAATTGACTTTTAAAAAACACAACATGACAACTAAAAATGGATGAAGGGAATAAAAATTCGGCCTTAGCAACATTAATGACAAACTAAAAAAACATTAATGACAAACCAAATTTCCTATGTGTATGTCGAAAGTCTACTTGTATAAGAAAAAATGCCTAACTTCAAATAAAATTCATAACTTTGTTTTGAAATGGAAAAAACATGTGATATGTGAATTAAATGCACGTTAGGAGTTTGAATTTGACACGAAATAAAGTCTAATAAGGTAGTAGGACAAACCTAATTTATGTATATATACATATTGAAGTCTTGGATTGAGCTTAGTTTAAGCATAAATTTATTAGTAACTATTTAGTCAATATTTAAAAAGTGCTTTTGGGAAAAAGACAGTATTAAAAAAAACAATTTAGCATGCTATTTTGAGAATCACTTCTTTTTTTCTTATTAACAACGTGTTCAAACGTCTTAACTCTTTAAAATAAGTATCCTTTTCTTTTACTTTGAAAAACTTGAAAATCGAACAAATTATAACAAGATAGAGTGGTTGGGACGAATTTAGGAGGGGGGAAAAGTGTTCACCCGAATTATTCCGATAAAAAATTACACTGCTTATATAAGATATTTTTAAATTTTTTAATAAATATATAGATTTTGAATTTCCTAAACACAAGATGAGAAGTTACTATAATGGTTTAGGGGGTTCAAAATTCATCTTAAGATAGGCATGGTATATATATTTTTCGAATCTATTTAATGAAAATTTTGAATCCGTCATTGAGGGTAGGAATTAAGAAATGTCACAATCTTACTGAAGAATTTGGATTTGCATATTTGTTTGGTTGTAACTGCAGGCTTTGGATGAAAATGATGATAATGATAATATCTTGGGTCTGACCTATTTTTTTATCTTTTTAAAATGATAATATCTTGGGGATTTGAATTCCCCACAAACCCCCCCCCCCCCCCCCCCCCCCCACCCCCCCCCCCCCCCCCCCTTTTTCTTTTTTCTTTTTTGTTTGTTTGAATATGTTCCATTTGCTTTTTAAAATTTTGTCAACATTGGGTTTTACTGAATTTATGTGGACCTCAACTTCCTCATCTTTAATGTATGGCCTTCTCTTTTTTTTTTAGCTTCCATGATATTCCAATTCCCTAAATTATCTATAAAATTATTTATACTATATTTAAAATGAATTGATTTTTATTTTTTTTTTATTTTTTTAGCAATTGAACTTATATTTACACTCTATTTGGATCATTGTTATCCATTGTATCGTATCGTATCGTTACTATATCTACAATGTTTGTTTTGATTGTTACTAAAATGTATTGTATTGTATTGTTAAATTCCATTATTACGTAACAATGAAAATCCCCATTTTATGAAACAATCAATTTGGTGTGTTTCCATTGTTACTTAATTTCTTTTTCCAATTATATCTTTACATAATATTTCATAATATTATTTACCATTTACCTTATATTATTTAATTCTAGTCAAACCTCCTACCCTAGAATAATTAAGGATATTTTAGTAAATTCATAAATTACAATACAATATGATGCAGTCAAACCAAACAATAAAAATGTTATTAAACAACAACAAACAATACAGTCTAGCCAAACATTGTACAACCATACAATACAGTACAATAGAGTACAATACAATACAATACATTATGAAACAATGAGTAGCAATGATCCAAACAGAGTGTTAGTGAGCCGGATATAATTTTTTTTAAAATTAAACTCATGGCCGAGCATAATTTTTGGGATATCATGATATGACTATACACACCTACGTCCCGCTAAAAAGTTATTCTTTTTGTCTCAATTTATGTGAAATGCTTTTCGACAGTCAAACAATTTAATTTTGATTGTGAATTCAGACATGAAATATGTAAAAAAAATCAAAAAAATTACATATTTGAAACTACTATAAGTCACAATAATTGATATTTCAAGTTATTTAAAAAATATATGAAAAATTTATAATAAAAAAAGAATTATTTGAATCTCGAAACTCGTAAGGTACCACATAAATTAGGACGGGAAAATATTTGTTATGAGGGGCCTAAAATTAAAAATCAACACAACATTATGGATAAAATTGCAAATGACCCTAAATTATCTTCCTTGAAAAATCTTCAACTACCCACCCACCCCCACACGCCTCCCCGGGCATTTTTAAGCATTGAGATCTAGGTCCAATTTAATTGGGCTTTCTTTCGGTTTGGGCGCGCAGCGTGAGACTTTTTTTTCTTTTAAGAGGGTGGCGTTTAATATATGGAAAGAAAGGACGAATATATTGTTGAACTATGATAAATGACATCAATATTCTCTTTATATAACCTTACCGTCATACTTTTAAGTTATGTATACCCTTATGATGGACAGAGATATGTGTGGCATCATAAATAAGTTTTACCCAATAGTTCTTCTGTCCCTATTTATTTGTCTATTTTTGACTTGACACGCCTATTAAAGAAAATAGTAATTGACATAGTGAGTTTACCATTTTATCCCTATTAATTGTTAGAATTTCAAAATTAAATTACTCATTAAAAATATTCTACCTTTTTAAAACGGAATCACCCATCGGAGACCAATGAACCGCTACAACATAATCACACATCGGAGAGGATTCGCGCATGGGAGACCAGCGAAACCTGGGAATGATGTGTGTATTTTTTTAGTTGTGGATAAAGAAATTAAATTTGGATAGATCATTTAGATGATGTTGTGTGTCCCTCCGTTATACACAACCCCAAAGGTCAAAAGTATACGTATATACAACCTTAAAATATAACAGATGGTATTGTCATATCATTTATTATAGTTCAACGGTATATTTGTTTAATATAAATTTGAAACATTTCATGAAGCAGGTATTTTAACATGTATTTATTTTTAATGAATTTTTTGAATATATGCTACATACACATGTAGGACACGATATTATGCCTAACTTCTTTGGTACTCTATAACTCTTGCCTTAGAGGCAAGACTTAGTTCAGAATTTTAAAAAAATAAATTATGCCTCATGAGCACGGTTTACACTATTTCACAAAGTCTAACTAATGTGATATCATATAATTCTTGCCTTAGAGGCAAAGCATAGCTCATGGACTTACAAAATGGCAATGCTATTCTAAAACTAGGAATATTCATTTACATCAATTTTTCTAATATTAAGAGTGTTATAAATATCCTACTTTTCACCCAACCTCAATTGCAAGAAAAGAGGTGCAATCACGCACCAATTGTTGTTTGACACATATTAAAATTCTTTTAATTTTTAATTTTTAGTTTCATTTTACATTTTTTCTATTTTTATTAACTTTATTTTCATTTTTTTCCCCTCTTTCTTCTTAAATCTTCATAACTCAAATCCTTTGTTCTTTGTTGTAAATCCTCCAAAAGTAGCAGCCATTGTCGCCTTCAACGTAGCCTCCATGATGCTTCCCTGTTACAACACTATTTCCGCCACTAAAACATCACTAAAAAAACCAATTCAACTCTCAAGTTACTAAAGTAAGGTAATGAGACAAAAAAAAATGGAGTTTCATAGTACTCTCTAATCAATGGAGTTCACATTTGTTTTATTTTTAAAAAGAGGATAAAAGAAGAAAAAGAAACAAAGAAAAGCAAGAGACAAGAAAAAAAGTAATAAAAATGGATGAAGTAAATGATCTTCCAAGTTGAAGAAGATGAAGAAAAGATAATTGGATTTTGAATTTGCGTGAAGAAGATAATGGGGAAGATGATGTAAATTAATTAAATAATTAATAATAAAGAAATAAAACGACACATGGCACTTTAAAACTGGTTAATGGCAATGAAAAGACTGGGTCACACGCCTCATGTGCGTGGTAACAACCAAGACGAGGAAATGGGTTAAAATGACCCATTTACAAAGATATTAAATAGTTTTGTGGGGTGATAGGACACTTCCAAAGTTAAGGTGTCTTTATGCAAATACGGGACAACTTTAGTGGTGACTTTATGTCTTTTCTCTTTATATATATACACAAGAAGAATCTGATTATATTTGCTTCCATTATTAATCGACGAATTGCTCTCCTAAGTCTGACGATAAACATCAGCAAAAGGGAGAGGAATTATTGGATTGAACAATTTTCTAGGCGTTAGATCTATTGGTCTAGCATGGTGATTCATGTAAGATCAAAATAGATTGTCGATTTCTGATAATGCTTGAGACGATTGCTAAGATTTGTGATTTTTAGTAGTCGTGAGAATTTTTACGAGATATTATACAAATAAAAAATAACTCTCTAACTGTAGTTGACATACTTAATCCGGTGAAGTCTTAATTCTATTTTTAATATTTCTATTACTTCTAGAATAATTTTAATAGTTTATATAACAATTGACTAAGTTAAAAATAGATTCAAAAACTAAAATAAATAAAAACTTACCTAAGATCTAAACACTTGTGACATTGTGTGGTGTACGATAATTTATATATGATTATTTATATCTTACGAAAAATTACACAAATTGTTATACTACCAACTGAAAAAATTATTATCAAATACAATTAACTACAGTGTATTATGAAAAAAACATCAAATAAAATATTTTAAAAAAATTATTATCCTTCCCTTTATAATGAATTTGTGCACCACTAAATATATATGAGATTAAAGATGGTATAAGGAGAGAATCATTTATAAAAAAGACAATATGTTGGGTGATAGTAACAAAACAGATTTTCCGGTAAGCCTCTTCATATTATTTGAAAATCAAAATTCATTAGAGATTAATTTCGGAGAATGTGATTGTATTGCTATTCAAGTTGGTAAACAAGAAGTGCCTCGGATTTTTTGTGAAATTTTATTAAGGTGAAGAAATGATGTATTTCTATGATGTTGTTGTTATTATTATTATTGAAAGTTTATTTTGTAACTTTTATCGTCTCTTTCATTTTGTAGGGAAATGAGCAAACTCATATTTGAAGGAAATTTTTCAACAATAATATCATGAAAAATGTTTTTTTTAAAAATAAAATATGTAATGATATTTGGTTTTGTAGCGACGGAAGTTACACTTTGCAATTTCAAGTGTAAAGCATATGCTTCTTTTTCTTTTTATCTAGATCGATGTTAAATGAATTAAATATCTAAACAATTTAAAGAGTATTATAAATAATAAATTTTGAGTAAACAAAAATAATAATCAAGACAAAAGTATTGAGTAACAAATAGTACTCTTCGATTTCTACTCACTCTAATGAGTGTTACAATTTCTATAATAATTTTCTATTCTTCTAGCAATAATATAAATTATCTTGAATTTAAAAACATGTCACCTACACTTGGAATGATTTAATTAGCTCATTTATTTGATTTGTATTGCTACATCTGTTATATGATTTTACTTACACGTTCATCTCACTCCTATTGTTAATAGTTATTTGGATCTAAAACATACTTATATTTGTTGTTCAATTAAATAGACCAACTCAACGCATTTAAAATAAATAAATAATTAAATTAATTATATTAGCCACAACACTTATTTAGACTATTATATTGAATTTAATGCCGTTCAAATTTTAATATTATTATATTATATTTATATATATCCCTACTTCATACCTTATTGGACTATAGACTTGAAATAATTTCATAGGAGCCTTAAAGTAAAATTTCCCCATAATTTACTTGTAACCGCATAAACTTGTTTTACCCTTTGTTTCCTTTTCTCTTTTTATTTTGTGCCTTTTGATTGCAAGACTTCTATTTTATTTTGCTTTTCATATATATATATAATACCAACTAAGGCTTTGAGTGATTTTTACATATTTTTTTTTGGAAAAAGGCTCAAACATGCCATCGAACTTTCAGAAAAGGCTCATTTATGCCATCCGTTAAAAGTTTGACTCATCTATGCCATTACCGTTTAAGGAAAGGCTCATTCATGTCATTGAACTTTCAGAGTAATTTTTTTTTAATAATCCTAAAGTTGAATGATTTCCATATTAAAAAGGAAAGGGGACTTTTATGTGATGCATTCAAAGATGAATGACCACCAATAAATAAAACCCTTATCTATCTACTTAAAATAAAAAGGAGTGAAAATCCTAGATAATGTTTTATACTTATGTAGCTCGGTTATATTCTTGTTCAAATGTAACTTTTTATTACAAAAAGGGAAAAGACTCAAATATGTCATTGAACTTTCAGAAAAGGCTCATTTATGCCATCCGTTAAAAGTTTGACTCATCTATGCCATTACCGTTTAAGGAAAGGCTCATTCATGTCATTGAACTTTCAGAGTAATTTTTTTTTAATAATCCTAAAGTTGAATGATTTCCATATTAAAAAGGAAAGGGGACTTTTATGTGATGCATTCAAAGATGAATGACCACCAATAAATAAAACCCTTATCTATCTACTTAAAATAAAAAGGAGTGAAAATCCTAGATAATGTTTTATACTTATGTAGCTCGGTTATATTCTTGTTCAAATGTAACTTTTTATTACAAAAAGGGAAAAGACTCAAATATGTCATTGAACTTTCAGAAAAGGCTCATTTATGCCATCCGTTAAAAGTTTGACTCATCTATGCCATTACCGTTTAAGAATTTCGATTTTTTTTATTAAAAAAAATTAATGACGTGGCTGAATTATAATTGGCCACATATAAAAAATGGTTTTATAAAAATTGAATTAAAAAATAATAATGACGTGACCAAATTATAATTCAATTTTTGTTCAGAATTTTGATTTTTTTTATAAAAAAAATTAATGACGTGGCCGAATTATAATTGGCCACGTGTAAAAAATGGTTTTGCAAAACCAATGTTAAAAAATAATGGCATGAATGAGCCTTTTCTTAAACGGTAATGGCATAGATGAGCCAAACTTTTAACGGATGACATAAATGAGCCTTTTCTGAAAGTTCAATGACATATTTGAGTCTTTTCCCTTTTTGTAATAAAAAGTTACATTTGAACAAGAATATAACCGAGCTACATAAGTATAAAACATTATCTAGGATTTTCACTCCTTTTTATTTTAAGTAGATAGATAAGGGTTTTATTTATTGGTGGTCATTCATCTTTGAATGCATCACATAAAAGTCCCCTTTCCTTTTTAATATGGAAATCATTCAACTTTAGGATTATTAAAAAAAAATTACTCTGAAAGTTCAATGACATGAATGAGCCTTTCCTTAAACGGTAATCCATTTCCAATGGAGGTGTATGATTTATGACACATTTTTTTGGCTATATAAAGTCATTAAATTTTGCCAAATTAATTAAAAAGTAAATTTCACCTGAAATTTTACATTTTGTGTTGAAAAGATGGCATGACACTCCAATACGAATCAATTACATATGCAATGATCTTAGAAATCTCCCTTAATGTTTTCTAAATAAATTAGTAGCTATAATAATAAAAGGGAATCACAATTTTTAAATCATAAATTCGGAATCATAATTTTTACTTATTAGATTTTAAATATATTATTTAATACATTAAATAATTTTGTAATATAGACTTTGAGCCAATATTATTAAGTCCTGCCTAAAGGTGTTAATGGGTAGATTTAGAATTTAGCCGACTTAAAATAAGTTGGATTAATAAATTAGCAGATTATTGACTTGGCTAAAAATTACTTATTTTGAAATGTCGTAAACCTTTATAAATGCGTATTTTTTTTCCGGACTAACTCAAAAAAATTATACACATGAATTTTCTTATTTGTAATACCTTTGCATATGCAACCTTTGATTCGCATTTGGGAAAAAAAAGTTCACAATTATAAGTGCACTAGAAGATCAAAACTAAGGAACAACACTTTACGCTAAAAAAATATAACTTTCTGAGATGAATTCGACAATTCTTTTTGCTATGATTTCGAAATCACAATACGGATTGGGTGGTTCAATCAAACACAATTTGGAGCTCATTTAATTTGATATCATATGGTGTCATTTGCTCAAACAATGTCAAAACATCAAATCATCAAATCATCAATGAAGTCCACGGAACTCAGAGACCTCCATAATACAAATCAAATATGCAAATATATCATAAAATGCATTTTGAATTAGTTGTAATCATTAAATCGCCAATCTAAGGTCGTCTTGTCTAAATATTGACCAAGACTAATTCTAAACTTAAAAAAAATCTAAATATCAACTCAACAGTCTAAATCACTCTCGAAATCCATGTAAACCATTCAATCAAGTTATATATCATCTTCCGCATCTAGCAGAGCCATCAAAACTCAAATTCGAACCTGTTAATTTAGAATGTTGACTTTGGTCAAATTTTTCATTTTCAAACTTCTAAAAATAAAATTTCTTCTCTGAAACTCATCTGAGCATCTCGAGAATTTCGTCATTTATACGCGTGAATCATAAACAACATAATGAATCTACGAGAAAGGTCAAATTGACAAAAAAAAAAATATATTCAAAAGCACAAAATGATCATACAAATTGTTACAAAATCTAAAAACTCTAATTAAAATCGATTTTTTTTTAACTCTCCCACCGAACCATCATCATACTCCTTTAACTAGAATAATTTTAATATTTTAATATGATTATCCGATCATATCTATAATTAAATTCTTTCAGATTTATGGGTGACCTCTTTTAATAAAAACAAGATATAATTAATTCATCATACAGATGAGAAGGGGAACTTCATTTAATCATTCTTAATTTATTGATCATATTAGAAAAAAAAGATACATCACAAATTAAATTTCTAAATAACCACTCAAAAAACTTATTTATAATTTTTTCTAATTTGTCACTTATTCGTCCCTCTCTCGTAAAACTTAAAACTTGTACATTTTTAGTGAAATAAAGATGACAACAATTCTTCCTCAGAGCAATTATCTTTCTAATTTTCCTTGTTGGGGCCAATCGATTTACATGCATGCTTTCACACAGAGCAAGTTGTGATATTTTTTAATAATATAAAAATAGGTGTCAATATACAATGATTTTGACCATAATATTATATGAGTTCCATAATATAATGTATAATAATATTGTGTTCATGTTCATACTAAACAAGAGGAAAGGAAGTACAAAGAATAAAATAAAGTAGTTATAGTTTTATTTAAAAAAGGGAATTTTTAATTTACAAATTCAGAAACATAATTTTAATTTATTATAAATTTATGGTTGGTTGTTTCTTCCTAGATCATTTATTGTTCACCGGGAATAGCAAAAATAGAATAAAATAATGGTAAAAGTGTGTGTTTAAAGAAAGGCAAAAAAAAATATATAATAAAATAATAGCAAAAGTGTATATAGTGCCCAATAGTTGTGTTTTCCATCTTTAACAACAAGCTAATAAAATATTCCAAAGAGGTGAAGACAATAAAAATTGGATACAATATAATAAAATGATTTAATGTTACTGGTCTCGTATTTTTAGACATTTCTTAAAATAGAAAGAAAATTTTATAAACGACAATAATAAGGTATATATATGAGTTATAAACCATGACACTATTAATAGTTCTAATGCATCATCTGTCATTGTACCTTTCATTTAAAATTATGTTGTAGCTAAAAAATATGATGAAGTGTAATCTATAAATTTATTTTTAAAAATAAAAATGATTTAATACGTAAATACTGAAGGATGTTATATTTATTTTGGTACATAATATATATGTTAAACAATTAGTGATGACATAAGCCTTCGAGATTTGACACGAGAAGCTTGTCCGCTAAATAATTTAAAGAGTAAATTTTAGGTTTAGCAAACATTAAAATCATATTTATATGTTATAACTATAGTTTGTATAATTGCGCTTCATAGCAAACTTTATGCTTGTTATGGCTATTAATCTGTATATTTCGGTATACATATACATAAAAATATGTATTTGGGTCTATTTGTATATTTTGGTATACAAATGGGTCCTGCATTTGTATATTTCGGTACAAATGGGTCCTGCATTTGTATATTTCGGTACAAATGGGTCCTGCATTTGTATATTTCGGTACAAATGGGTCCTGCATTTGTATATTTCGGTACAAATGGGTCCTGCATTTGTATATTTCGGTACAAATGGGTCCTGCATTTGTATATTTCGGTACAAATGGGTCCTGCATTTGTATATTTCGGTACAAATGGGTCCTGCATTTGTATATTTCGGTACAAATGGGTCCTGCATTTGTATATTTCGGTACAAATGGGTCCTGCATTTGTATATTTCGGTACAAATGGGTCCTGCATTTGTATATTTCGGTACAAATGGGTCCTGCATTTGTATATTTCGGTACAAATGGGTCCTGCATTTGTATATTTCGGTACAAATGGGTCCTGCATTTGTATATTTCGGTACAAATGGGTCCTGCATTTGTATATTTCGGTACAAATGGGTCCTGCATTTGTATATTTCGGTACAAATGGGTCCTGCATTTGTATATTTCGGTACAAATGGGTCCTGCATTTGTATATTTCGGTACAAATGGGTCCTGCATTTGTATATTTCGGTACAAATGGGTCCTGCATTTGTATATTTCGGTACAAATGGGTCCTGCATTTGTATATTTCGGTACAAATGGGTCCTGCATTTGTATATTTCGGTACAAATGGGTCCTGCATTTGTATATTTCGGTACAAATGGGTCCTGCATTTGTATATTTCGGTACAAATGGGTCCTGCATTTGTATATTTCGGTACAAATGGGTCCTGCATTTGTATATTTCGGTACAAATGGGTCCTGCATTTGTATATTTCGGTACAAATGGGTCCTGCATTTGTATATTTCGGTACAAATGGGTCCTGCATTTGTATATTTCGGTATACAAATGGGATGGCAAAAAACATGGAATGTTTGCTGCGAATTACAAATAAAAGAAACTATGGTTATAATATTTAATTTGACTTAATAGTTTGTTATTTCATACAATTTTCCCTAATTTAAATACTTAAATATATTCAACTTTTAATCTTTGTAACAATAACTCTAGAGAAAATCAAATAAAATTATACATAAAAAAACTAATGATATAGTTAAATTTTATACAATAAAATTATAATGGAGTAAATTTATTTCGATCAAACATATCCTCCAACTTTAGGGGTACTTAGCTTTATTAAAAAATTTGAGATCATATCAATCATCATGTTTAAAAAGTATAAACTTCCTCAATTACACGTTTAAAATAGTGTATACCACCTAAATGTTGTGTCTAATACCATCATCTCAATTACTTGTCAAATTATGTCATATCTTTATTTTAAGAGGAAAAACTCTAATCCTTGCTAGTATTAGTATTAGTAATAATTTTCATAGTTATACTCTCACTATTGAAACAATAAATTTATTATGCAAAAAAATTATTGCACCAAAATACACCATTCAAGAATGATATAAGTAAAATTAAAAATCGAAAGCTACAAGCTAATATAAATAATTTTTTGGATTGTGTTAAATTTCAAGGTTCATATAAAACTAACAAAGGGGAAGACACTAGGAAGGAGAGTTGCTATTGCAAGAAATTCTTAAAATAAATATACAATTATGGACGTATAGTTTTGAGTACAATTATGATATTAAACTAATAAATATATATCTTATTGTCTTTCAAAATTCAATGTTTATGCATATTCTTTTTATTTTGACAAAAAATGTAACGATCCATTGAATTAGTCCAGGTGAAATTCTGAACACCTAAACTTAATCTATGACCATTTGAATATCTAATTTATATTAAAATTAATGCAATCCATTATTAGATTACTAGAATTATCAATCTTTCCTTTACTCATATCTGACCCCTTTCAAATAATATTCTCGCAAATAAATTTTTTTAATTAACATTATAGTAATACTTTTGTATTTAAATTTAGTATAAAGAGTTAAATTTGCCTACGCATTATGAGAGAAACGAATGTATCAAAAATTTAAGTAAAAACAAGAGAAATATAATTGTAAATTAAAGTTGAAAGTTAAAACTTATTTGTGCTAGTTACCAACTTCATCCCAAATTATTGAAATAACAATTTGATAACAATTTTATAGAAGAGAATGAGGGATATAGTAAGATAGTTGTAAAAAACAAAAGAGATATGAGATATTTAAAGTTAAAAATTAACTTAGGTTAAAATATAAATTAATCAAATAAGGCTAAAAATATAATTTCGCGAGATTGAAATAAAGATAGTCATTCTTAGCCATTGGCCAACAACTAAGATACTCCATCCTCAATTTTAATATTTTTGATTAAATTCAGTAAGAAATCTGAACACTCTGTTTGGATCATTGTTACTCATTGTATTGTATTGTATCGTTATCATACCTACAATATTTGTTTTGATTGTTACTTGAAATGTATTGTATTATATTGTTAAATTTCGTTGTTACGTACAATAAAAAACCCCATTTTATGGAACAACCGATTTGGTGTATTCCCATTGTTACTTAATTTCTTTTTCCAATTATATCACGGCATAATACTTTTGTACCCTTTACCCTATATTATTTAATTCTAGTCAAACCTCCTACCCTAGAATAATTAAGGATATTTTAGTAAATTTATAAATTACAATACAATACGATACAGTCAAACCAAACAATAAAAATGTTATTAAACAGTAACAGACAATACAGTCTAGCCAAACATTGTGTCTACCATACAGTACAGTACAATAGAGTACAATGCAATACAGTACATTGTGAAACAATAGATAACAATGATTCAAACAGAGTGGAAAGCAATTTTAAGGTGGACTAGTCTCACACGCCCAACGACTTATATCGATTCCTTCCCCATCCTGTCTTCCTAAGTCCAACCACTATCTCCCTTACAATTTCGGGGTCAACTCAATTGTCGGAACAAGCTCATACTGATTAGTCTACTTGACTGATGTATTGTTACGAGGGGTATATGCATTGTTTGCATTTTGTATATGTATGTGTATATGAGATTTGCACCCTAATTTTATTACTTACGAAACGATATTTTTAATTACTTATATAGTAAAATGTAAAATCAAATCAAATATCTTTGACATTAAGTTTATGCGTTGAAGGTTGAATGAATGTTTTTTTCTTCTATAATCTCTCATGTATTTATGTGAGATTAGATCAAGTGACAATGCAGGTATAATAAAAAGGTTTTGAAATTCACATTCCAGTAAAGATAAATCTCACATATAGAGAATTAAGAGATATGTCTTAGGAGTATTTTAAAAAAAATGAAAAATAGATTGAGAATACAAAATGAGTTTTTATAGAATTGAGTGATATGTAGATTTGGTTCTTTTGTAAAGAAACATATTCAAGGCCTCTATCAGAAATTGTATGATTGGTTGAGTTCAATTGATTTGACGATGAAGCAATGCCATTAAAGAATTCAATTCTTAGTAGCGATACATTTGATAGGTCCAACGTACTATGATATTATTTATGTGACTCGTTGAAAACGTGAACTTATGAATTTTCTTTTAATTCAATATTCGATATGGACACAAATTTTTGATGTCCAAGATTCTTTTTCATTAGAACTTTAACCTCTTTAATTTTCTTTTTACAAGCGAGTCCTCATAAGTAACAAAAGAAATGACCCTTTATATGATTTTGCAAGAAATTAAAAAGTTAGAATGCAAACCATTATTTTATATATATAAGTGCAAATTTTCAAAAAAATTAAACTACAAATATTAAGGATACAAACTGCAAAAGTATTTATTAAGTTTTTGGTCAAAAACATCCTTAAACTATACTCTCAACTTGATTACATCCTTCAATTATTCATATGAACATAAAATGTCTTTAATCTATTTAAAATGTGCAATTTCATCATATTGTTTAAACATATCAATGAACTAATAATTGTCATCAGTTTTCCATCGAAGGTCTCCAAACTTCACCATGATTAATCACCCACTCCCTTACTCAAACATATTACTTTTGGTCTGATTCAAAACTGATTCTCCTACGGTAACACACACAAAGAAAAAATCAGTACTAATAATGCTCAAGAATAATTCTTTTCCATGATACCAAGAGTGATCTATATGCGAAGAAAATTAAGTTGGTGCTTATGAATATTGAATCAAAATATGACAAAAGATTATGAGTCATATTCAAATTGAAACTCCATCACAAATTTTTTAACATAATAAATTTACTTTTTCAGTAATAACGAAATTACAATTCTTCATTTGAGTTATGTACCTCCTGACTGCAGCCAGGTCAGTCCCCAAGCGGCTGCTATACAGTGGGGGTTGGGACTTGGTGGCGACAGGGTCTTCACCTATATACTTACTGTCCTCTGCACCTGCTGCGTCTCGGCTACTCTCTACCTTGTTGGTCCTTCTCCTCTTGGGCACTCTATAGGGCTCCTTCCTCTCCAACAAGGGGTTTGAACGCGCCATCATGCTCTACCTCATAGTCTGTGTCATCCAGCCCCCCTGCTTTCATGTATAACATAGACACTAAATCAGGAAGGAATGATAATTTCTTAGCACCGCGGTAGAAATCCTTTCACTCAGACATGATCTGCTCCCCGCGTTCAATGATACAAGGAATGCAATCACGAAGAAAGATGAAGGATTGCCTCTATCATCTAAACTGTTATGCTCAAATCTCATGTCAAAAGATACTTTGATTACATGTACTCTACTTTTATCATTTACTTTCAATTTTCTCTATTTCATACTAATACCGTTATACACACTTATAAAATTCAGGGACCTTTAATGAATTTTTTTTTAATATTCTGTAGCTCAATTGATTAACTACACAAACTTTCATTTTATTAGAGAAAGTTCGATTTTCCACCTGTCCCAACCTCGAAAATCTATAAATAAAAATGACTAAATAGTCCAACCCCTATTTTGATAATTTTCTCATGGGTATGGAGTTCCTTTGTTAGAGAATTTTTTACCTTCAATGTGAGACTTTTCGCTGCGAATTTAAATTGAGCAACTTTCACATATAGCAAACACAAAATTCATATTTGTATGCTATAGCAAAGTTTGCATAATTGCGCTCCATAGCAAACATAAATATGTATATTTCGCTATACATATACAAAAGAAAGCAGTTGTATAATCTGCTTTGGTATACATATACAAAAAGATCAATTGTATAAAGTGAGAGAGACGAGTGAGCGAGCGAGATCTGGGAGAGTGGCGAGCGAGATCTGGGAGAGGGGAAAGAGAGGGAACGAAAATATATGTATATATACAATTTTCTCTCACACAAACACATTTTATTCAATTTGCGTTTTTTGTATAAAGTGAGAGAGGCGAGTGAGTCTCCGAGGAGTGGGCGAGGGGAGAGAGAGGGAACGAAAATATATGTATATATACAATTTTCTCTCACACAAACACATTTTATTCAATTTGCGTTTTTTGTATAAAGTGAGAGAGGCGAGTGAGAGAGCGAGTTCTGGGCGAGGGGAGAGAGAGGGAACGAAAATATATGTATATATACAATTTTCTCTCTCTTTATACAAACACAAATGCACTTTATACACTTTCGTTTGTATAAAAAATGAGAGAGGCGAGGGAGAGAACGAGAGTGGCGAGTGAGATTCATCAGGAGAGAGGTGAAATAACAACAGTTTGATATGAGGTACAATTAAATCAAACTATATTTATAGCATTTAATTTGAATTAATAGTTTGCTATTACATATAATTTTCCCTTATATAAATGCATTGAACAATTAGACATATGCATGTGAAGTTTGCGTCATACTTCCTGCGGTCAATTTTCCTTATGTTTTTCTTTGTTTATCTTTATAAAAGAAATATTAAATAAATTTACTCTTTAATTTTAATTTAATATTTGTTTTATCATGTTAATCTTTCTTTCTATTTATAAGTAAGGGTAAAAATATAAATACTAACTGATTATATCTTAATTTTTTAAAATGTAATAAATTTAGTCAAATTCTAATATAGATATCAAACACCGAATATGAAACGAAAAAAAGACCTTTTCTCAGGGAGAGACCTTATTTCCAAATAAAGTTCCTACTTAGTGCTAGCTGGTCCTTGCCAGTTGCCATTTTAAAAACTTTAGCTGCATATAAATTCAGCAACAGACGGAGCTCGATAACTGATATTCACGCAATCATTTCACCTTTTCCCCATTTTTTTCTCTCACACACAAACCCAAATCGTTTTTTTGCTTCATTCTTCTCTAATTCTTTGGATCTGTAGAAGAAGAAGTAAAGAAGATCAACATGGTTGAGACCAGAAGAAGTTCTTCATCAAAGCGTTCGCTTTCTCCCCCATCATCTTCTCTTCAGAATAATGGCAAGCGCTCTAAGGTTAGGCTTTTTTTCTTATCTGATTATCAATTTAGATTTTGGGGGTCGGCCAAATCCAGTTCTTTCCGTTTGAATCGATGTTAAAACATGCAAGAAAGATTTGGGGTTGTTTGAATTTTGTTTATAATTTAACTAGAGTTTAAATCTTGGATTTTTTTTGTTTTGGGGTTACTTTTTCTTGAGTTGTTCGAATTTTGTATGTAATTTGATCCGCCTTGTAGGCGGTGGAGGCATTGTCTTCGACTAATGATACCCTTGGGGAGAAATCCCAGGGTGGGGTAAATGATTCAGGGCCGGAATCTGCTGAGCAAGAGGTTCGATCAGCTGATCTCGCTGGAGCCAGTGTATTGAAATCATCGGATGATGCCGCTGCTACTGCGGCTGCTGCTGCGCCACAGAAATCGATGGAAACTGAAGGGGCAAACGAGCCTTTGGTATCACCGATGACTTTAGGTACGGTTTTTTTCTTTGCATGTGCTTCGATTTTATCAAAATTTTGATCTTTCTGATGTTTCTTGAACTTATGTGTGATGGGTTTAGGTGATTCTGCGATTGATGTGGAGAAATCCAAGTCAAATGGGTCGGCATTGAACCGGGGAAAGAAGCGGCAGCTGAAATCTAATGGTGCTGCGTGGGGTAAACTTCTTTCGCAGTGCTCTCAGGTGGGTTCTTAAGCTTTCTGTATGTTTATCTTTGATTCTTGCAGGTGGGTTTTGCTTCTTAAGCTTTCAGTATGATTATCTTCTACTCTTGTAACTGGTAAAGTAGTAAAGATTCGAGAAAATTTCGAGATGAATAAGTAGGACATATATGATGGAAGATGATTTGACACCAAAATTAGTAATCCATTAACTAGCTTACTGCCACAGGTAACAAGTGAGTAAAGTTTCAATTTTTGAGCAACCTTAAAAAATTTATGGATGTGGACAAGTGTAAAATCTGAATTTGAGGGAAGGGAATGAGTTGATTAATATTCTGATGTAATGTGGACAAGTGTAGAAAAGGGGGAACCCAGGGGAGGGGTAATAGGCTAAAGTGATCTGCTAACAGGTAGAGGAACATTTTGACGTCGAACACGAGGAGTGTAGATGATCTCTTGAAATGAGTAGTAGTGAAAGCCACGTAGAAGGGGGACCAAATTTGGCAAGTCTGTGAAAGACAAACACTGAAGATGTATCAAATACAATAGTATCATCGTTGTGGGGAAACCTTTCTTTTTTGATCTGCACATGTAATCGTTACGGGGAAATCTTCTTTTTTAATTGAAATCATTGTTATGGAAAGTGAGATTTGTGGGCTGGACTTTCTCAGTAAATAGATGTCAGCATTGTTAATAAAGTGGGACAAAAGGGTGCTCAAAAGTATAAGGTGCCTTCACAGACACATTCTTTTGAGATGCAATTTCAAACGTGTCAATTTTTTTTGTGGTTTCTCAAGGATTACAGCGACTGCATACATGGCCTGCTGATCAATGAGGAGGGAGATTTGGGAGAAACAGAGTATGAAGTATGTTGGAAATGTCATTCCTGGGTAGTGATGAGGGCATATCATTTTGTTAGATATGTGGAAAACAAGATTCTATGCTATCAACTTGCATTGAGGAAAGCCAAAATTCACATGGAGAAATGGGAGAGTCCATATCTTTACCATTTTCCTATCTCCACAAAATAGGAGGAAAAGTTTCTCATTTTCATCCAAAAGGATTTACCGAGGCCTTTCAGACCAATCTTTTTTCTTAATTTTGGTTGATAAGTAAATGTATTTCCTTAGCTAGTAGCATGAAGGTACTGCAGAAGTATAAGAAGGGGAGCTATGTTTTCACAACCATCTGTCTAGATTCATATACTCCAAATACTCTTAAGAGAAAAGCCATAACAAGCATCATATCTCTTTTTTAAAGAGTACACGCTTACAGAGACTATGTTTGTTTCCATTTATTAATAGAGCCATGCACAAGATTCTAGTCCTCTTCAGATCTGGAATATGTAGATAGAACATCAGAATTTTAACGAGAACGTGAAATCTTGATGTGGTAGTTACTCCATTTTGTGATGACTGCAATGTATTGGTGAGAAAAGTGAAGTTGCGGAGGAATGATTGAAGAAATGGAAGGAAGAGGCTTTTGGGATCTTTCCATTTTTTGAAATGGAGGATTTCAAACCTATTCTGGGCATTGAAGTTACTGGATTAAAAGGATGAAAGGGAAGACCTAAGTGGCAATGAGAAGATTACAAGAGAAATGACACATTAAATGGGTTATAACAGGGGATAGCGAAATGAAGTTCTTCTTTGGGATGACTAACACTCATTACTCATAGAATAGATAATTTTGTGAAGTGTCTTATTATTGATAGAAGGGAGGCATTAGAGCAGGAAGATATTAGGAACATACTCCCAAGTATTATTGCAATCTCTTTAAGGAGATGGAAGATTTGGGGACCAATGTTGAACAAAGTTACTTTTCAGACTATAGGGAAGATTTGGAGAAACTATTCAGCAAAGAGATCTTACTTTCAAGAGCTCAAGCTCTGGGAAGTTGCTTGGGAGCGTGCCTGGTCTGGATGGCTTCACAGTTCACTGTAGCTTTCTTTCACTAATGTGAAGAGTGGAATTAGTTGGGAAGAAGGTGGTAGAATGCACTAACCACTGATGTTAGCATGGACTCTTTGAAAGAAGTTTTAACTTTTTTTTTTTTGATATGAAATCGGAAAAGGTTAGGTGACATTTAAAGTTATTTGGCCAGGCCAGTTCGGTTGAAAGTATGGCCAGATATATACAGCCTGACACTCAATCAGATGCAATACCAGCAGACTACAAAAATCAGGGTACCTGATGCATAACTTTTAGGAAAAATCTGAATGATTTGGATTTGGGAAGTCTGGTATAGGGATCTTACTACTTTTTGTTTTCTGGAAAGTTGTACAAAAAGGACTAGATGTGAATGCGTAGTCTGGTATGGGGATTTTAAATTTCTAAATGTTGCATTAGGAAAAATCTGAATGATTGGAAAGTCTGGTATAGGGATCTTGCTACTTTTTGTTTTATGGAAAGTTGTACAAAAAAGAGTAGACGTGGATGCGTAATCTGGTATGGGAATTTTAAATTTCTAAATGTAGGTGCAATGTTTTGATCTTCATTATTGATTAAAGGTGTTCTTTTTGTTTTTGTTAGGTTGTTCTTTTTGATAAATTTAATTATAGACTTGTTCAAAGAAGCATTATGTGAAGAATCCATTTTTCTTCTGTGGAAGTTTGTGTTGTGTGCTTGAAAAGATCTTCTAGAAAAGCATAAGATTGTCTGAGGTAGTGTCTCTATGTTGTCCAACAAACCAACATGAGTTCCCAGGCAGGTGAGATGAGTGCTGAAGCGCAAGTTGGCTTTGTACCACAATTATTTGTACCCTATTGTGTGGTCTAGTGGTCAATAAAGTGAGTTTAAGAGGCATGAGGTGTCAAGCTCAAATTTCAGCCGAGGCAATAACACCTGGTGATTTATTCCCGTCTATCCCAGATTTGGTGGACAGAGGTACTCAATACCTGAATTAGTGGGAGGTAACGGGTACCTCGTGGAAGTAGTCAAGGTGCACCCAAGCTGGCAAAAACACCACATTATAAAAAATGTTAAAAATATAAAAGATATAGACATGGTAGGGTTGGTGTTGGAAACATGTTGAAAGTTGAGTTAGACTTTACACAAAGATGCACCTTATAATGTCTCCAGACTGCTTTGGTCTGATTCATTCACTTAAGTCTGGTTATAGTTCTTCTTTTGATATGGAATTTTGAGAGACAATTCTATTTTTAGTGTGTCGAGGAGACGAGGCTTGGTGCTGGCCACTTAATTGGCTGTCTTTCAACATTAGCATTATGGAAGAAAGTTTCTTTATACTGTCAAATTTAAATATACTGAAAATGGTTGCACGTAATATCAAGCTTTTCACTTTTTAAAGTAGGCGGGATCACTTTACATATTTACCATACCTTATATCAACAACATCCGAGATGCCAACTTGTTTGATGGGCTTTCTTCTGAAATTAAGCCACCTAATACACTAATTAGCTTCTACTTGCTTTTGCAGAATCCTCATCTTGTCATGCATCGCCCAATGTATACTGTAGGTCAAAGTCGTAGCAGTGACTTGTGGATAGGAGATTCTACTGTTAGTAAAGCTTTATGTAATCTCAAGCACACTGAGACAGAGGTAAGCCTGAGTTTTTCTTAAGACACTATTTTATCCTGGTGTAAAAGTAGTGTTTCTTCATCGTTTTAACATTGTTTTCTTTTGTTTCCCGCTTTTAGTAAAAAGAAAACCATATTATTCATTCTGTTTATGTTTTCTTTATGACTAGAAAGGGGTATCCATTACTCTTCTTGAAATTACGGGGAAAAAAGGCGATGTGCAAGTCAATGGCAAGGTGTACCCAAAGAATTCTACTGTTCCTCTCAAAGGAGGTGATGAGGTTGTTTTTGGCTCATCTGGTCAACATGCTTACGTATCCTTAATTCATTGTGTTTGAGAGTTAATACACATGTAAATAATGTAAAATCCATTTGGATGTTAGAACTAGAATTACCAGCATTTCCTTGACTTATACTTTAGATCTTTGATAATGACTTATCTGCTACAAGTTTGGCCCATCCTGTAAGCATATTGGAAGCTCATAGTGGATCAATCAAGGGACTGCGTCTTGAGGCAAGGTCCGGGGATCCCTCCACTGTAGCAGTTGCATCGACCCTGGCATCTTTGTCAAATCTTCGGAAAGACTTGTCCCTTCTCCCACCATCATCTCAAAATGACAAGGATGTAAAACAAGGTTCAGAGGTGCCAATACTACCCGCTGCCAGTGGTCTGAGTCTGACAGAGAAAGATGATTTAGATACTGATATGAAGGATGCTTCTGATGGTAATGATGAACCTGGTGTTTTGGTGGATGAGAAGAATGATGTAATATCTCCTGGCATTGAGAATGGTAACTTGAATCTTGATAATGTTGTACTAGATTCAGTTGATGCAGAGATTGGAAAGGTGCAACCTCTCCTTCAAGTGCTTGCTGGATCTTCTGCTTCTGAGTTTGATTTGAGTGGTAGCATTTCCAAAATTTTCGAGGAGCAAAGGAATTTCCGAGAACTACTCAAGGATATTGATCCTCCAATTTCTGCTTTAACTAGGCGCCAAACATTTAAAAATGCCTTACAGCAAGGAGTAGTTGATTTCAACACGATTGATGTCACATTTGAAAATTTTCCATATTACTTATGGTAAATATTGATCTTATCCCCCCCCCACCCCACCCCACCCCCCATTTTTTGGTTGGTATTGCTTTCGTTTCTCTCTTCATTACTTTTGTTCAAGTTGAAATTGGCACTTGTGTATTTCTGGTATGTGTTTAATTGATTTCTATACCACATTTTTATCTGACAGTGAAAACACAAAGAATGTTCTGATTGCTTCCACTTATATACACTTGAAGTGTAACGGGTTTGCACAATATGTATCAGATCTCCCCACAGTGTGCCCTAGGATTTTGCTATCGGGTCCAGCAGGTAACTACTGCTCCATAAAAATCACTTATCTAGTTTTGTTGAGTTCAATCCTGCCCTAAAAATCACATTTTGGCTTGCTGCTCACAGGTTCAGAAATTTATCAGGAGACATTGGCCAAAGCACTTGCTAAATACTTTTGTGCTAAGCTACTGATAGTTGATTCTCTCTTGCTGCCTGGTGTAAGTATCTTCTGTTAGTTGGCTCATACGTGTCCTCATTTGAGGGGCTCATACTTTTTTACCGCTTGTTACACCCAAGATGCCCCTTTATATTGGTTTATCTTACTTCCTATCGCCTCATTTCATGAAAAGTTGGAAATGTAGTTGAAAGCTATACGAGAAATACGCAACAAGCTAAGACTGTTTGGATCACAGGCCATAAAAGTGGAAATGTAGTTGAAAGCTATATGAGAAATAGCAACAAGCTAAAACTGTTCGGATCACAGGCCATTTCTGGATTTCCAATTCTTTTCATAGTAATAAATGAAATAGGAAAGTCTGTTTATTGGGGTTGAAAAAAGGAAACTTCTATCTAATATTATTATAGACCATGAGCTCCTTTGCATAATGGCCAAATGTTTCTTTTTTTTCTAGTGTAATAATCAAGAGATAAACTACTACATGCATTAAGGTTCATCTCATCTAGATTTACTGACAGAATATATGCAAAATGGCTTGAAAATCAGGAAAAAAAAGCTTTGGGTAAGGGGGGAAAGAAAAGAAAGCATTTTGGTTTGAGCCTAGACCTCGAGAACAATAGGGATATCACTTCAATAGGGAATTACAGAATGGGACAGAAACTTTGGCTGCAAATTTTGTTAGTTTGCTCGTGTAAATCAACAATTTTCCTTGTTTCTTTTGGGATTTTGTTAGTATGCTCCTGTAAATCAACGCTGAACATCCACAGTGCTCACTGCAAGCCAGATTAGAAGTAAATAGGGAAGTGCTTGACGGTTGGCTCAGGACAATACAATCTAAAGTTTTGCAAAATTTTCCAATAATCATATGGATGGTGGTCAGACTATTGGAGAGTATTTTATCAACTTAACAGCTGCCCACCTGAGAATTATTGTGCAGTGTTAAGTGAAATGGGAGGGATTGGTTCTTTGAACATTTCTGTTATTATTGGTGTAAGAACAGGTTAATGTGATTGAATTTTCATTATCCTCCAATTCATTTGCTTTTTCTTTAATATTATGTAGGGTTCAAGTGCCAAAGATGTCGAGCCTGTTAAAGTAAGTTCAAAACCAGAGAGAGCTAGTGTATTTGCTAAACGTGCTGCGCAAGCGGCAGCACTGCACCTTAATAAGAAGCCAGCTTCAAGCGTTGAGGCTGATATTACTGGTGGTTCAATTTTAAGTTCTCAGGCTCAGCCCAAGCAGGAGGCATCGACTGCCTCGTCAAAAAACTACACTTTTAAGAAAGGTAATTGTTGCTTTAATAGTGAGGACTCCTTTTAGATTCTCTTTTTCTCTCTCTCTCTGATAAAGATAGGAACCATCACTTCATTATATACATCGGGCTAGTAAATATCCTTTTGAGGTGGCAGTTTTGTGCTTAATGCTAAACCTGTCATTTTGACAGGTGATAGAGTGAAGTATGTCGGATCCTTAACATCAGGCTTTTCTCCATTGCAAGCACCTTTAAGGTAACTGCAATAAGTTCTGTTAATTTATTTTCCAGTGATATTAGTTTAGTACGCTCATTAATTCTCATACATAGTATGCTTGATGATGCATTTTGAATCAGTTCTGAAAACTTGCTGTTTGAATAATGCTCTCTGTCAGGATTGACAAAACACGCTATTAGTCTACTTGTTATTCAACAAGCTATTAGTCCACTTGTTATTCTCTGTGAACAGAATGCTCTCTGTCAGGATTGACTTGTTGTTTAGTTCATTTTCTTGTGAACAAAATGCTCTCTATTGAGATATGTCTGTCAGTCATTCCTTTACTTTAAAAATCACTAAACATGCATTAATGCAGGGGTCCAACATATGGTTACAGGGGCAAAGTGGTTCTTGCATTTGAGGAAAATGGGTCCTCTAAAATTGGTGTCAGATTTGATAGATCAATTCCAGAGGGTAATGATCTTGGTGGTCTGTGCGATGAAGATCATGGGTTCTTTTGTGCTGGTATTTCTCTGCTGGCTGGTTTATATCAGAAAGTTCCATCATTTATTTTTGTTGCCTGTCCCAGCTACGTCGAATAACAGAGCATACCGTTTTGGTGACCTGATCTTTTCTTTTTCCGCAGCTGACTTGCTCCGTCTTGATAGCTCAAGCACTGATGAAATTGATAAACTTGCTATTAATGAACTCTTTGAGGTATTTTCTAATATTCCTCTCCATGATACTATTCCACTTCTTAGCCGAGTGTGATTAGTTTATTTATACGTTTTATCTATGTAGGTTGCTTCAAAAGAAAGTAAAAGTGGCCCTCTTGTTCTGTTCATCAAAGACATTGAGAAGTCTATGGTGGGTAATCCCGAGGCCTATGCTGCTTTCAAGATTAAGCTCGAGCATTTGCCAGAGAATGTTGTTGCCATAGCATCCCATGCCCAGTCGGACAGCCGAAAGGAGAAAGTATGCAAAGGCATAGTTATTTTGCATTCCTTTCTGATAAAAAATTGACTTGTGATTCTGATGGCCTTACTTTATCTGGTACAGTCGCATCCTGGTGGCTTGCTATTTACAAAATTTGGAAGTAACCAAACGGCATTGCTTGACCTTGCCTTCCCAGTATGTAACACTTTCTCTTCCTTTTCCTTTTGTTTTTGGTTTCCCCATTTCTTGTTCTCAGTGTTGTTCCTAAGAACTATGAGGATGTGAGGCACTGTACCTGCACATCTTAGGGGAGGTTGTCAATGTGCTAATACCCTAATATGGATTTTCTTTATTTTGTTATTATCCATGACTGAAACTACGTAGTCTCCAAGCCTTTTACATTTGGTCATTTATAAATTGCATAGTTGAAGAGCATACAATACAAAACAGACTCTTTTTCCCCAATATGCTGAGGTGTAGGAGTCGTCAAAGGATTGGGTGTCAATTGGGTTTTAAAAATATAGGTGCCAGCTTTAATCCACAAAAACCCATTCCTCATACTTCGTTCTTATACAATACATTTTTCTCTACTCTAATGGGCCTACTGCTCTACTCTCCACTTAAATGCCGGACTATTGTCTGTGGCTGGGTTCGAGCCCATAACATGCACCTAATTATATATCACCCACTGCGCTCTTACCACTAGACCAAAGCCCTCGGAGCTGATTCCCGTCCATATTTCACATTTCTCAATTACCCAAAGTACTTTTACCCATCTGTCTCTGTCTTTCAAGTACTCCACACACCAATTGCCATCAAAAAGTTATTTTTTTAACACACATATGTAGATACATATATATGACGTGTCTACACTAGCAAATTGTTTCATATAATTATTTGAAAGTATTTTTATGTCAAGTCACAAAATTTAAATTTATCTTCTATTTTCCTATGGCTGACATTATGTTCCGAATAGTATTACACTCACACGTTTGCATGGTTGAGCTACAACTCAAACTCTTTCCTACATTACATGAAATTCTCAGGCATAGTGATCTCAAATTTGTGGATTAGGTTAGGTATCGGCAGGAATAGATTGGGTTTTAGTAATCAGTACAGACATAACCAAGCCACCTGACACCCATTTTATCCATATCCTTGTTCTTTCTTCTTATACAGCACAGATGTTTCTGTTCTTACCTATCTTATACCAGGCATACCTTTCTACCCTTACTCACATCTGTCTTTCAATCACCGAAGCTACTACCACAAAAAAGCTCTAAGGTCAGTAGGGGAATTAGGTGCAAATAAAGCGTGAGGCAGTGAGCTTTAATGAAAAACACGCGAAGGGAGAAAAAATACAAATATATATGTTTAGTTCAAGTCTAATAATAATTTAGTAGATGCATATGTATGATGTATCTGTAAGTATGAGGTAGGGGAGTTACAGAATGAAAGGTTATAAGGAGGGGTAGGAAGGAAATAGTATAGTTTTTTTTTCTAGAAGAATGAAAACACCAAGTTTCTTTCGCTGGAGTCGTTTGGGCATTAGAGGGTGCCAGGTGTGGTGTACGAAGAAATTGACTAGAACATGTTTTTAATGTTTATGTGGCTTTTTCCTTGATCAAATCCTTTAAACTTCCATTCTATCCCCAACCATCCCCCAAAAGAAACTTAGCATTTCTTAAACCCACACGCAGCTCAATAAAAATGGATTTTGAAACCTATTTTAACCATTGTGTGCTAAACCGTTTTAATGAACTAATATGGTTCATGTGGGTCTAGAATGGACAAGCCTAGCGGCTTGGGTTTAACTTGCAGTTGCAAAGTAGAGAGGAGTCGTTGTCATTGCTAATAATATTTTCTCGACAAGTTATCGTTATTATTGACTTAATCAAAAAAGTTGTTATTGATGTTATCTTTTCCATGAGGGCTATTGTTGCTGATTCTTATTATTATTGGCGTCTCCTTGAAGTTTCTAGGTGAACGTCTAATTGCATTCTAGAAGTACATGCACCTGTAAAATGGTTGGTATCACTGCATTTAATGTCATTTCTTTCCAGGATAATTTTGGTAGGTTGCAAGATAGAAGCAAAGAAACCCCCAAGACGATGAAGCAGCTCACACGGCTGTTTCCCAACAAAGTTACCATACAGATACCTCAGGTAACTTTCAGTTTATGTTTAGACTGACAACTGCATTAATTTTGATGCAAGCATTTAATATATAGGTCTTGTGGCAGGACGAAACCTTATTATCTGACTGGAAGCAAAAGTTAGATCGGGATATGGAAACTATGAAATCTCAGTCAAACATAGCAAGCATTCGCAATGTGAGTGCTATATACTTACCAGCTAAGGGGGAAAAAACTTTTATCTTAGATCCCTTCAGTGTTCTCCAGTTGTGGATTATGTAGGACCATATGAAATATTCTATGTTCTGTGAAATTCTAATTACTTACATAGGCAACACCATGGACATTTCTTTAGCATTTCTATTTTCATTTTCTTACTGTCTTGTGCTGGATTCACCTGAAAGTCCAAAACCACCTTCTCATCAGTGCATCTCTTGTGAGAAGAGGCAGTTAATTTTGTTCGACCACTCATGGACCTAAAGCAGTAAAGCATAAGAATAATGTTTACAATTGACAGTTATGGTGATTGTGTAAGAAAGATAGAAGAGTATGATGCTCTTATGAAATTGCATCATCAATGAACTGATTTGTTGAGTTGTTCTAACTGTATGAGTGATTTCAGGTTTTGAATCGAATCAAAATTAATTGCGATGACCTTGAAACTCTATGCATAAAAGATCAAGCACTGACGAATGAAAGTAAGTAATTTCTCATAGCTTTAGGCCTTTTAGATTTGAAATGCTTTAATTGATCATAATAGTCTGTCATGTTTATTGATGTGGTTGTCAAGGTGTTGAAAAAATAATCGGCTGGGCTTTGAGTCATCACTATATGCATGAATCTGAGTCTTCAATGAAAGAGCCGAAGCTAATTATCTCCAGCGAAAGGTCAAATTTAATTTTCACTCTAGTTCATAATGTTGTAACATGTAGAATAAATGTTCTCTTGGTTCAATTGTCTAGGGGCGAAGCTCTTTCGGTTAGTTTACATGTCACTGAAATGTCTTTTTATTCGCAGCATTGCTTATGGGCTCAGTATGTTTCAAGGCATTCAGGGTGAAACCAAGAGTTCAAAGAAATCCCTCAAGGTGAAGGCTCTAATATTTTTTCTCAACTGTGCAAATTTACTTATTTTGAAGGTGCTTCTCGTTCTGAATTTCCTGAATTGTGAGATGGGTGCTTGATTTTCAGGATGTGGTTACTGAAAATGAATTCGAGAAGAAACTACTTGGGGATGTAATTCCTCCTACTGATATTGGTGTTACTTTTAATGACATTGGAGCGTTGGAAACTGTCAAGGATACTCTGAAAGAACTGGTGATGCTGCCTCTTCAGCGACCGGAATTGTTTTGTAAAGGACAGCTGACCAAGGTAAAAGGAATTTGCTTTATGTTGAAGTCTATTGGCATCTTCATTTCCCCCTCTGTGTGTGTGTGTTTTTTTTTTTTTTGGTTTTGGGGGAGGTTTAGGTTATTAAAACTTGTTCATCAAGTATGCACTTATGTTTCTGAATAAGATGCTATCTGCAGCCTTGCAAGGGAATATTGCTCTTTGGACCTCCAGGTACCGGTAAAACAATGCTTGCAAAAGCTGTTGCTACTGAAGCTGGTGCAAACTTTATCAACATATCAATGTCAAGCATTACATCCAAGGTACTACTGATATGTGGTTTCTGCCATTTCTTTTCTGACTTGTCCTTCTTAAAATGGTTGACAACTTTTTCTTGCCAGTGGTTCGGTGAAGGGGAGAAATATGTCAAAGCAGTCTTCACGTTAGCTAGTAAAATAGCTCCTAGTGTTGTTTTCGTTGACGAGGTTGGTGACATTTTCTGCACAATGCAACCATCGCTGCCCCAAATTTATTTCCTAAGTAGATGACAGTTTGATTTTCCTTTTCACATCCCTATAAAGTTATTAAATTTTCTTCTTTATGTCATTCTTGTTTATATTTTCCTTTTCCATCCATTTCTTCATGTCTACTAGGTGGACAGCATGTTGGGAAGACGAGAAAATCCGGGAGAGCATGAAGCTATGCGGAAGATGAAGAATGAATTCATGGTTAATTGGGATGGTTTGCGTACGAAAGACAAGGAACGGGTTCTTGTACTTGCTGCAACAAATAGACCCTTCGACCTTGATGAAGCAGTTATTAGGAGGCTTCCCCGTAGGTAAAACTTAAATTTAATTATTTCCTTGTGATTTATGTAACTGATTGATTGATCATGATGTCTAAGTGATTTATGGGTAGTGATGCCGTAAGTGTACCTTTGATGCAGGTTAATGGTAAACTTGCCAGATGCTTCAAATAGGGAGAAAATTTTGGGAGTTATATTGGCGAAGGAAGAATTAGCCCCAAATGTCGATTTTGAAGCTATTGCTACTATGACGGACGGGTATTCAGGGAGTGATTTAAAGGTCTGGATCAAGATTACTTGTACTTCCTAATGCATTAATTTTTGCAATCCCCCTTCAAAATAACTGCATTTATTATTCCATGTTGCATATCATACTTACTGCCACTTTGAATTTCCTATCCCAGAATTTATGTGTGAGCGCTGCGCATTGCCCTATTAGAGAAATTTTGGAGAAGGAGAAGAAGGTCAGTCGACTGAGTTCTGTCTTGTTGTTCCTTATAATTCTGTAACCTTTCAACATTTGGTTGAATTGGTGACCTGGATCCACAACATACAAAAAATGCAACTATCACTAATTTTGTTTGGAAGTCGTTTAGTTATGCTTCATGATGTGTGTGTTTCATTTCGTGATGTTTGAAATTATTGGGTCATCATCATCTGCGAGGTGTCTTTACACTTTAATCTGCTAATCTATCGATTATTTTTCTTTTTTTCTTTTCTTTTGGGGCATGACTTCAGGAGAAAACATCGGCAATTGCAGAGAACAGGCCAACACCGGCATTGCATAGTAGTGCAGACATTCGTCCTCTTAACATGGATGATTTTAAGTATGCACATGAGCAGGTACAATAGCACATACTGTGGTTTGTTAAGATGATTTTTATGTGTTGCATTCTACTTTCTTTGTGAAATTTACTTGGGGTTCAGGAGAAAGGTTGATAACTTTATTTACTGCCAAGTGAACTTTGGGACTCTCAGGGATCCTTTCGGATGTCAACCTGTTGCAGATCGTCAACGTTAGATAGATATGTACTCAAGTGATTAGTTTTATTTTAATTATATATTTGTTGGTGGGTTTGGGAGCTGTCGTCATACAATTAAGGGTAAATCATATTAACTGGGTGAGTGTTGTTGGTTCTCACGTGTTATTACATGCTACTGGTGAAGTAGTTAAAACAGAATTCGGTTCATGTGGTTGCACTAGAGTCCACCGCAACATTTTGTGGTTTCAATGAGGTAGCCTGAATTCATCTTGAAAGATCAATAGCTCCAACCGAGATAATTCTCTCTTTCTAGTGGCTTCTTTCCTGGGTTGCAAGTCTAAAGATTCTTTATTACAGTAACATCTCCTAGTCAGCCGTTAGTATAGGGACCTTGTACCTGCATTGGGTGGCCCTTAATCTGACAAGCGAAATATAGAGATATTCCAATACTCTTCTCTTTTATAATGGTGGTTTTTTAATGGTGCGTAGCCACGTTATATACCTTGCGTCCTAGTTTTATCAGCTAATTGCTTTGGCCCCTATACAGCATCACCATCTTTGTAACGGTGCAATGCCTGCAATAGTTGGATACGAGTGATTAAGAGGATGCCCATTGGGTAAAGCCATGTTGGGGGTCCGAGGAACTTTGGTACTTGGACTTACGAGCTCAAATGCTATTCTTTAGGCAACTAATCTTATCCTTGTTATTATGCTTGCATGCTCCAGAATTCCCCCTTATCTGTAATGAAGAAGAGAAGTTGAGATAATGTGATCACATGACCATCACTCTTGATTCCTCCATGATAGCAGCTAATTTGATAACCTCAATCAGATATCGATATCATGTTCCTTCTGAGAAATATCTTGCTGCATACGTGATGTTGAATGTTGATATCATTAGTAGATTCATGACTTGTTTGTGTGTTGACAAATGCAGGTATGTGCCAGTGTATCATCAGAATCTTCAAATATGAATGAGCTTCTCCAGTGGAATGATTTGTATGGAGAAGGCGGATCAAGAAAGAAAACATCTCTCAGTTACTTCATGTAGAGGAGATATGCATAACTTTATAGCAAGGCATTGGTTATTTGTTTCCCTGTTCTGCAACCCGAGATAACAGCGAGATCAGCATGCGTTGATAATCCATTTCAGGTTCCCCAAAGTCCAATTGGCCTTGGCCCCTGACCCCCTTGTGTATCATACTTAGTTGATAGGAGTTTTTCCAATTGCAAGTCCTGAAGTCTCACCCAATTTTCTCATTTATAGCTCTCTTCTCTGTACATATGAGTTGAGTAATTTAAGAAAAAGCATATTCTAATATTCTTTTTCTGCATTTGAGTTTTGTATAGTTTGATTTCTTTTGATGGAGCAGGCCTTGTTCTATTGAATCTTTTAGTTTACTTTGGATAGTATTTCGACTTCGTTGAGCACGGACACCACCTCAATCCCTGCTCTCTCTCTCTCTCACGAGATTGACTGCTAAATGCTTTCCTCTGTGAGTACGTCTAGCATAAGGTTGCCGACATCGCGTAAGAACTTAACTACCAAGTGAATTTTTTAGGTAGATTGTACCGATTTCTTACAAACATGAAAACAAAAGAGAAGGAACTACACATCCAGAGATCTGTGTATGTGATTTTTCTTCTTTCTATTTGGGTTCACGTAAATGTTTCCTTTTAGGGTATTCCAAGTTTCAATAGAGACAAAAGAGTTAATTCCCTGTCCAGCAACAGAGATAGCGTGACACCATTAGTGCAGGTCACTACTTATGCGACGAGGAATTTTGTTAGCTTAGGACAGTTAGAGTTACTACAGCTAGTGGTCTGCATGTGGGTTCGGCTGAACATAGTAGCTTTTGTCCAAAATAGTGTATTTGTAAAAATAAATTCATTATATATGCATAAATATTAAATTTAGAACTCAATTATTATTAATTAAACAAACTCGTCTTTGTAAAATTCAGACTTCATAAAGTTGAAATCCTAGCTTCGCCTTTCGGCTGCCGTGTATCATAACACCGCCTTCATAGTGGCAGCGATCTTAAGAAAATGAAGATAAAGAGAGAACATAATTGCTGTCTTGCTGGTAATCACGGTCTTCCCTGAAAATGAATATGAATTGTAAAACTAGAAAATGAATATGAATTGTATAACTAATGGTATGCTCGAATTTGGCCTCAATTGACAAGTAAATATAGCAATTTTGAGTATGCATATTTAGACACCTCAACTTGTCTCCGTAGTGCCAGTTGAACACTGCAACTTAGAAAATGATCATCTAGGTACCTCTAAAATTTATATGTTACATCAACATTGAGTGTTCATAAGACACAATGAGGACGAGTTTGGGTATTTGAAGTTGTTTGTCCAGTGATAGTGTGCCTGATGCTGTGAATGATAAAGAGTGTAAAATCTGAATCATTCTGTGAGGTGTATTGAAGTCCTGTAGTGATTAATTGTCAGCCCTTTAAGTTGGATGACCTCGTTTTACAAGTCAAGTTTGTGATTAAAGTTTTAACATGGTCAAGTGTTTTTTTTTCTTTCTTTAGCCTCATTTGTCTTTCGAAAACAACCTCTGTAACTCCACAAGACACGGGTAAAATTTGTGTATACTCTACCTTACACGGCTAAGCCAAGTACACATTACTATCCATACAATACATAAACCAAATAGAGCGTGCAGCATTTTGCTATGTAGGAAACAAAATCATAAATTGTCTATGAAAATGACTATGAATTCAAAAACAAGAAGAATATATAGAAACACAACTTGTCTCAACGGTACTAAATAGTAAAATACCATACCTTAAAATAACATGTAAAGCTGAAATAACGATTATCTGACTAAAATTTCATGCAAAATGGAGCTTTGGCACCAGCTAGAGCAAGAACAGATGCTGGAATTCCCCACAAGGAGTCACCACATATTAAACCAGAAGCCACTGCAGGTCCAAAATCTTTTGCCTTCTGCTTGTTATACATTTGCCAACCGAATAGGATCAATGACCCTAAACACATGTCAATGGCAAAGTACCCTCCAAGGTAAAATGGTATGGCCATACACATTGGACTCGGAATGAATCGATAAATTCTATACTTGGTCTCAAATTTCTCCAGCAACTGAGTGACTAGGTTGATGAGTATTGCAGCTAGAAAGAACCAAATAGAGAGGCTGAGGCAATGAGTGGGTAGACTATCAAAACCTTCGACTCCAAGTAAGGCGATTCCACGATACATGAGAGCATATGGTGCAGGGTATGGACCGTTTGGATCACCTAATGTGTAGGCAGTGTTGAAAATTGAGAAGACTAGAGGGGTTATGATGCAACCCATGGCAGTTCCAATGAGTTGGCTAAAGAACATGGAACGCGGAGATGAAAGGGTTAAGTAACCAGTTTTGAAATCTCCCATCAAGCCAGAAGCTGTGTCTACTATGCACATCATCAAACCACATGAAGCGAGCCCAGCAATCACTCCACCGTTCTCCAAACCAACCCAATAACTAAACGTAAGGATTGCAATTTTTCCGTAATTTGAGGCAAGGGACCAGTCAGTAAGGCCAGCTCCATAAGAATTGCAGAAGGCCAAAATAGGAGCGATTAAATAGGCAACCAAAACCTGATACCATTTGAGTGAGGGGAAGATAATGGGAATCGCAATGATAGATACGATTACAATACAAGCGTATCCCACAGCTGCTGCCCAGTTAGGAATCTGGTCTTTCAAGAAGTACTCGTTTTGTATCTTATTGTCATCTTCATCTTCTTTCCGAGAACTCGTCCTCTTTGTGAAACTTAAGACTGTAACCACCAACATATAGACAAAATGAAAAACACCATCACCAAGCATCATGGCAATCGCGATAAATACTCTGTATCCTTGAATACCATGAAGACTTGTCGCGGATAAATCAGCAGAGTACCAAACCCCTTTCTTTTCTTCAATCAATGGCCACATTATACCCCATGATACTATAGCACCAATTAGCAATGATATGTTGACCATGTAAGGGCAAAGCATACCAACTCCAACATATGTAGACGAGAAATCAAAATAGAACCTTTTAGCATAAGCTTGAGCACCAAATGTATGCAAGCTACCAAATCCACACCCTTCATCCCGTGCAACTAACCACTGAACAGCCCCGAATATAAAGCTGAACCCAAACGATTTGAACAATGAACCAACTTGTTTCTTCGCGAGCTTAGCTCCTTTTGGAGTGTGAAAACAGTTGATAAGGTATGCAGTTGCAGTTCCACTAGGATATGTCAACTTATACTTGATTATCATCAACTTTCTTAATGCCACAATTGAGAAAAGGCCCGCGAAACTAACCACAAAAAGATAAGGAAACATCCAACTAATAGAAAGTGTCTTAGTATTATTCGGGGTATTTCCTGCCCCTGATTGAGTTGCTATATACGGACTCATTCCCAACATATAACTTGCTGTCCCGCTGCTAAAAGCAATGCCAGAAGATGCAACGACACACGTCTGTATAACAGTATTCTCCTGCCTTGTAAAAGGCTGCTTCAACATGCCAAACTTGTCAATAACAACAGTCCATGATCTAACCCCCGCGAACCCCAACAGTCCAGCTGCCACATTGAGAGAAGGGATAACACCAGTTGTGAGATTGAGTTTGCAAACGATGAAGTTGAAGACAACGCTCAAGATCAATCCGGTCACCATTGCCCTCAACGCTATTTGTTTCTGCCACGGAGGCACATATTCGTCCTTGAATGCATCCTCTGTTGATTCCACCCGCATACCTCCCCTTTCTTCATCCTCCTCATCTCCATTTCTCACCATTTGAAACCTACATTGATAAATTATACTTAACAACATATACACAAACAAAGAAAGTGAAATGTTACGTTAAATCTAGTTTCTGAACACGTGTGTTACACATGTATAATAAGTGAACTCAAAGATTGCTCATGCTAATAGTTATTCAATTGATTTCAAAGTTTTAGTTGTTCATATACACAATCCAATCAAAATGTAAATGTTATTCAAAGTATATAAATAAATCAATATTATATAAGTAAATTTTACTTCATGACCTAACTTTAATTTTTACCCTTATTTTTCGATCAACAACAACAACATACCCTCGGTTTAAATGAAGCAATTTCATATACAAAGAAGAAAACACGCTGAATCACACGAAAATAGTGCAAAGTCTAAACGAAGGAAGCAATAACTACAAAATAATGCTCTAATTGAAACACAATACAAGAATAAAATATTATTCAAAGTATATAAATAAATCAATATTATATAAGTAAATTTTACTTCATGACCTAACTTTAATTTTTACCCTTATTTTTCGATCAACAACAACAACATACCCTCGGTTTAAATGAAGCAATTTCATATACAAAGAAGAAAACACGCTGAATCACACGAAAATAGTGCAAAGTCTAAACGAAGGAAGCAATAACTACAAAATAATGCTCTAATTGAAACACAATACAAGAATAAAATATTATTCAAAGTATATAAATAAATCAATATTATATAAGTAAATTTTACTCGAAAGCACGTGAATTATGACTTCACTTTAATTTTTACCCTTTTTTTCGATCAACAACAACATACCCTCGGTTTAAATGCAGCAATTTCATATACAAAGAAGAAAACATACTGAATCACAAGAAAATAGTGCAAAGTCTATCAGAAGGAAGCAATAACTACAAAATAATATAATAATCGAAACACTATAGAGGAATAAAATATTAAAAACAATACTAAATAATGATGGATATTAAAAACATTTTTCGATCTGTGTCACATTAATTTATTATATTCTATTGACAGAAAAAACTGAGAAGTAATATTAAACGTAGTCTTCTTATTTTAATGCTTTGAATATCTCAAATAATATAAAAACAGATGCAAACAAAATAAAACAACACCTTTTTGTTAGAACTCTTAACAAAACTTTTCAATCAATTTATTTATATTATATTTCACAAATATATAAATAGGTAAAATTGAATAAAATGGTACCTTTACAAGTAGACAAAATCTTGAAAAAGTCTTCAATCAATTTTTCTGCCACCAACACTATATTCTATTGTTATTAAAACTTCGACTTGTTATATTTTCTTTTCACTGAACAAAAAGAACATAAAAAAATCAATTAAATTCAAAATAACAAAGGGAAAAAAATAATCAAGAAGTAGAAAAATTAGGAGAATTTTGAAAGAACTTTTCTTTACCTTGATAGATAAGTGAAGAATGATATAATATTTTAACTTGGAATATATAAAGATAAAACCTAATTAAATAAGGGAAGAAGAGAAAATAAAATATTTAAAGGTGTAATCTTCTACTGCAATAAGGAGTGTTAATTCACCAAAAATCTGTACAGTCCAAATTCATTGAATTTCAAAGCAAATATTAAATGAAAAGTGAATCTTTTTAAGAAAATAAATTATACCTCCATCCATATTTACTTATTTACTATACCAAAAATAGTTGTCAAATAATTTTTGTCTTGTTTAGAAAAATTGCTAGATAATTTTATCCTTTTATGTCCATTTTACTTTTACTATTCAATATTCAATATCTAATATATTTTTCAAAATGTTAAATTCAATTTATTTATTACTCTTATTATTTATTACTTTATAAGATATGTATCAAGTTAAAAGTGGACAATTATTATTTAGACAAAAAGAGTAATAGTTATGAGATATTTATGTAATTCACTTTTGACTTAAATTCTTATCACTTTTTCTATTTATAGAAATAGAAATAGAAATGTTTATTGAAGACAAAAAAGAAGAAGATAAAATTGTCATCAACACTCTATCCTTATTGGATTCCACTCAACACATTATTGTGAATAAAAGTCAATTAAAATAAGTGAGTACTAATTAACTTTAATGAAGAAAATTTGGTAAACCTAACAAACTCTTTTCTTATTTCTTAAACCCCGTTCAAGTCAAATAACGTCACATAAATTGAAACAGAGATTTCAAAGTCAAGTCAAATAACGCTACATAAATTAAAATGGAGATTGCAATATTTAAAACTTTAAAATCGATTATAATTTTGATAATTTATATAGTAATCATTTCTTTATTAAACTAACTACTTATCCATTAGAATTTTTCAACTCGTGATACGAGAAAATATATTATAAAGTGTAACTTCATTTGGCATTAATATATCTCATAAAAGGAAAATGAAAAGTTAAAATTAAGTTACTAAATATTATTTTATTAAGCCAAAATATAATTATTTTTTATCCTTTTAAAATAGAGTTCACACTGAAAAAATAATCATTTAATTATTTATCTCATATTTAGAATTTTAAAATTAACTAAATTTTATATATTAAATCTTTCCAGGTTTGAAAAATATAGAAATTTAAAAGCGACTAAATTTTACTTTTTAAAAGAACAATTGCATATTGAATAAAATTATACTTATAATACAAAATAATAAGTTTAGACTTTTGAAAAAAACACTTTTTTTCAAACCCAATACACAAAGCATCCTAAATACAAACATTAATGATTTTTTGGGTAAATTAGAAAATGTCTGGAATATCTCAAAAATATAAAAACAGATGCAAATAAAATACAGCCCCTTTTAATACAACTCTTATAAAACCTTTCAACCAATTTATATTATATTTCAAAAATATATAAATAGGTAAAATTGAATAAAATGGTACCTTGATAAGTAGACGAAATTTTGAAAAGCCTTCAATCAATTTTTCTACCAATATATATAACATGTAACACTCTCTTCTATGTTTTTATAAAAAAGACTTCTACTAGCAAGATCTTCTTTTCACTGAACAAAAAAGAACATAAAAAGATCAATTAAATTCAAAATAACAAAGAGAAAAAATAGGAATTAAGAAATGGAAAAACTATGAGAATTTTGTGAACAATAAGAAGGAGATTTTGAAAAAATAAAAATATCTTTACCTTAATAGATAAATGAAGCATGATATAATACTTCATTTGGAATATATAAAGACCTAATTAAATAAGGGAAGAAGAAAAAAATAAAATATTTAAAGGTATAATTTTGCTGCAATTAGGAGTGTTAATTCACCATAAAATTCTACCGTCCAAATTCATTGAATTTCAAGCAAATATTAAATGAAAAGTGCATTGTTTAAATGATTTTAAGAAAATTAATTAATAGTTAAAGGGTATTTTTATAATTTAATCTTTGACTAGATTCTTTTCACTTTTTCTATCTATGGAAATTATGGAATTATGGAAATGTTGATTGAACAATATAGGGGGGAAAATAATAGAGAAAATCATCATTTATCATCTTTACTTATTTGTAAGATGTAGCTATTTGAAATTAATTAGAATTATACTTTATAAATGTTCCTTATTTGGACTATGTTAAAAGTCTAATCTATCTCAATTTATGTAATATTCTTTTTTTTTATTCATCCAAAAAAAAAAAGTCACCTTCCCTGATTAAATTGCACCATATCCATTTTATTCTTATTGGATCCCACTCAACACTTTATTGTGAACAAAAGTCAACTAAAAGTAAGTAGTATTAAAGTAACGGTAATAAATGCAATTTGGTCTTTTTGTATTTCTTATATTTCGTGTCCAATCAAACGACTTTACATATATTGGGATTTGGGGGGGAGATATAAACATTTAAAATTTTAAAATTAATTCTAATTTTGTTAACTTAGAGAAGTAGTAATTCATTCTTTATTGATTTAACTAATTATCCATCACAATTTTTCAATTCATAGTACGAGAAAATAAATTATAAAGCGTAACTTCAGTTTGTATTAATACAGTTCATAAATGTTAAAACGAGAAGTTTAAATTAAGTTACTAAATATTTAAAGTACGAAGCCCCATAGCAAAATATTTCTTTTTATGCTTTTAAAATATAGTTCACACTTGAGAAAATAATCATTTAATTATCTATATGACATTTAGAATTTTAAAATTAACTAAATTTTATGTATTAAATCTTTCCTTATTCGAAATATATATAAAAATGAATAATTAAAAACAATTAAGATTTTACTTTTTAAAAAATTATATACACGTTGAATAAAATTGTACTTATATTACCAAATAACCTTTTGTCTAAGACTTTTGAAAATACACTTTTTAAAAAAGATAGCTCGACACAAAACATTCGCGTTAATAGGATTTGAAAAAAGGTCACACCTCAAGTAATAAAAACAATTTACCTTAATATAAACTTTAGAGATTGTTTTCACTAGTTTTGATGAATCTTTCTTAATTTAATGGTATAACAATTTTTTTAGCGATCAATTACAAACAAACAATTGTAATATGATAACAATTTATCAGTATCAAAACATGAAGTAACGCAAGTTATGGCATTTACCTATTGACACAGTAACTATTTGTGACAGCATATAGGTAAAAAATGCACAAAAACCTGGTATATATATTTTGTCCTTATAAAATATCCTTATAAAATCCAAAAAGTTTTTTTTGGATAATTTTATCATTTTTCTAATAAAATAAGTAATATATATATTTCTATTTTTTTTAATGACATGTAGACTTATATGATTATTACTTCTTATGGATATTTGGAATATTACTTCAACAAAAACACCATTTTTATTGAAGTATGCAAACTTAATTAGTTTAGCATAATTAGTAGCTTTATTTTAAATAATTTGTTTGTGTTTGAGTTGATTATTTTATCTTGTTAAAATTAAGAAGCTAATTTTTTTAATAATTAAGTATAATTTTTCTTATTTCAATTTCAGTCAAATAATCTAATATGGTCATATTTCAAATATCAAATTGGCTAAGATTGCAAACAATTGGACATTCCCTAAAGGAGAACTTTTGCAAATAGCCACTATAATAAATTTAATTACGTTTCATCGCTATAGTTTGCATATTTACGGGTTGTAACTACAGTTTAAGCTGTCTCGTTTGTATAATTTGCAGTACATTTGTGTAATTCAATTATATTTGTATAAACTCGAAATTACAAATTTATACAATTACAACATCAGAAGTGTAAACAATTGTACAAATTATATTATACAAATTCTGAATTATACAAACGTGCAAATTATACAAAACTAAAAAACTAAGCTGCATAATTACATTTAAAAGGTCTCGAATTTTGATTAAGGCAAACTATAACTATGTTAACTAATTAGCTAGTATATATTTGCTTATACGCGTAATTTTCCCTTCTCTAAATGCCAAATCTAGCCATTTTTACACCATCCTTGTGGATTAAATCTGGACTCTTTTTGTCTATTTTCAGGCCCAAACTAGAAGCCCAAATCTCCAATAACCCGGCCCATACTCCCTATTCTAAAACACTCACGCGCTCCCTAGATTGCTCACGCGCTCACTCTCCTTCTTCATCTCTCAAATGCAGCAGCGGAACCATAGCTCACCCAAAAACGACGCCGCTGCTTCGAAGCTGAAGTTCCCAGAAGGTTCTGGAAGACGAATCACTCCAACGGTATGCCTCTCCTTCGATTTTTCCTTTGAATTTCGTTCAAAATCAGTATGAAAATCGTACATCTTCAAAATATTTTTATTCAATTTCTTGCATTTCCTTAACCTAATTGCAAATGCATTTAAGACAGAACTGTTTCTCCGGCCAGTTTTTTTGCACCTCAACTAATTCCACGATACCTGCTACCTTCCGCCAAAAAAATCCAGACAAAAGAATCATTGAAGAAACACGGTGATAATTTGAATGAAATCATGAGTTGATTGATTGCATTATACTCAAAAGCGAACACTGATTTTGTGTACATAATTGAAACTTTGAATCAATCTTAAAGGAAAGTATAAAACTAAATTTTAAGTAAAGACTATATATTGCATAGCATATATATAAGTTATTATTGGATTATCAGCTAATCCTTTAAGAATTGATAATCTGATATAAGAAGAAATCAAAATCATTTCCAAATTAATTATTTCTAATTCAAATTCTCCTATTCAATAATACTTATGCACTACTGATTTTGAACACTTTAAAAAAAATATAAATAGAAGGATATATATCACCCTTTAAATATAACAAATACAATGTCTTAAAGATAAATTAGAAACTAAGGGTGTGTTTGGTATGAAGGAAAATGTTTACCATGAAAAATGTTTTCCTAGAAAATGTTATGCTGGAAAACAAGTAGACTTTTGACTTATTTTTTCATGTTTGGTTGATGAGTAGAAAATATTTTCCAAATTTATTTTTTTAGTGTTTGATTTATGAATTAAAAATATTTTTTATTTTTACATGAGAGTAGAAAATAATTTTTGAATTGAAACTGAAAATATTTTTTAAAACTAAACTTACATTCTTTTGGGGAAAGAGTGGGGTGGTGAGGCTAGCGGAGGGGAGGGGGAGCTTATATTATTTTTTTTGGAGGGGGTCACAGGGTAGGGGTGGAGTGGATGAAAAAATAAAAATTTGAAATTGAAAATATTTTTTATAAACAAACTTAATTTTTTTTGGAGGGGGGTGGGGTCACGGGTAGGGGTGGGGGATGATGGGGGGTCATGGGTAGGGGTGGGGGCTGGCGGGGGAGAGGGTCGAGGGTAGGGGTGGGGTGGGATGAAATAAAATTTGAAATTGGAAATATTTTTTAAAAACAAACTTAAATTTTTTTTTTGGGGGAGATAGGGGGCTAGCGGGGGGAGGAGTAGGGGTGAGGGTGGGGTAAAAAAAAAGGCTTTAAATTTATTTATTTTTCAACAAAAAAAATTGTAATTTGAAGTTGGAAGATAGTTTTGGAAATTGTTTTCCTTAATTTTTGAAGGGAAGTCGTTTTACTTAAATTTGAAGAAAATGAGTTGATTACATTTTCCAAAACATTTTACCCAATCAAACATGAGAAAATTGGAAGACATTTTCCGAAAAATGTTTTCCTTCGTACCAAACACACCCCAAGTGTAAAATTATCCATTAATTTTATAAAGTGTACAAATATTATCGAACATTTGAAAAAATTATAATGGACGATTATTATTGGATGGTGGGAGTATCAAACAGTAAACGTCCAATGACCGATAAAAACAATGGAGAAGGGTCAAAATTATCTCAAACTAATCGAAATAACTCATATATATCTTTTAATTATGTTTGGATCAAAACTACCCTTATCGTCTATGTTTTGGACGACAAATACCCTTAAAACATTATTTTTGCCATTAGAGTTGACATGACAGTCCACCTAGCCATCCAACATGACACAAATATCCTCCTCTCAATAATGTTGTTCTCCCTTGTTCATCCTATCACAAAAGAAAATCAAATATAATTATTTCATTATTCTTGTTTGAGTTATTGTTCAGACTTTGAAACTCCAATTTCAAAGTGTGCTGAAATTTGTTTGAGGTTGTAATTGTGTGTTGAAGGATCGTATTCATTGTTTGGAATTTGGGGTCATAGATTAACAAAATCAATTTTTAGATTTTCAAGCTTTTAAGAACTCTTTCATATATTTTTTTGAGATTTCAACTCAAATCTTCAAACTAAAAAATCAGTTAAGTATTAAATATCAATTTCCAGCCTCATTGCAATATTCAAGTAATTTTTAGTAACATTCCGCTAAATCTTTTCAAATTTTTGCACTTCAAAAACCAAGAAGGCTATAAATTTCTTCACCAACAAGCTTTCAAATAAGTAACTATTTTCGAGTTGAACACACAACTACTATCTCAAACGAACTTCAGCGCATTTTGAAATTAGAATTTCAAAGTCCGAACAATAACTCAAACAAGAATAATGAAAGAATTATTTTTGATAAAAAAAATTTTAAAAAAAATTGTGATAGAAATGAACAAGGAAAGAACAACATAATCCAGAGGAAGAGATTTTTGTCATGCTGGAGTGTCATGTCAGCACATATGGCAAAGATAACATTTTAAGGATATTTGTGGTTCAAAACATAGACAACAAGGATAATTTTATTTCCAAACATAAATAAATAATATATATAAGCTATTTCGAATAATTCAAAAATATTTTAAACCTTTTTATATACGCACGTCAGATAATTAAATATTCATATGGTACTGCATTCGTGCCCTCTGGAATCGTGAGGGGTATGGGCTGCTTTCATTCCAGTTTTCTTCCTGTATGAATATGACCCATTCCACCATGTGTTTCTATCAAGCAATTGAATTTCAATTTCTTGTACTTTGACAATCAACTTTGGAATTTTGTATTCTAAATTTTAATTTGAATTATCTTATTTAATATAGACTAAAGAGGGTATATATATATATATACTCCTTCAGTTTTAATTTCTGTGACACTTCTCGGATTTCGAAATTCGAATAAGTTTACTTTTTCATGTATTTAAAAAAAAATTGAATTGTCAGTTATTGTGACTTGTAGTACTTTTTACGTAGTTTAAAACATATAAATTTCATTTAAAAAAATTGAAGATTCCATGAGCAAATTTTTGGTCAAACTTAAACTGTTTGACTCTTGAAAAATAAAAAGTGTCACATTAATTGGGACAGATGGAGTAAATAAAAATAAAATAGCCAAATATCTTTTTTAATTACTTTATCCATATTAGAGTAGTTTATTTGATTAATTTTGACTTGACACAAAGTTAAAAAATAAAAGAAAAATATTTAAATTTTATGATTTTGAACTAAAGATTAAAAAAATTGAAACCAAAGAGTTATTTATCATCATGAGAGAAGAGGTATGACTTTTGAAATAAACAAAAAAAAAAAAAACAATTTGAAATCAGAAAAATAATTATTAATCAACATGTAAATAAAAAACACAATATTCGCTCTGTTTGAATTTATATGTCTTACTTTCCTTTTTAGTTCGTTAAAAAAAATGTCCCTATCCTTTTCTTTTTAGCAATTCTTACATGTTTAATACTATAAAATTAAAAAATATTTTAATACATTTGAAATATATTATAAAATTATAAAATATAGGAAAGAGACAGTAGACAGAACATTTCTTATTAGAGATAATCGATAAGAGAAAAACTGACTTGATCTCTAATTTTTTTTTAAAATTTTTCTCCAAATAAACACATTCACTATAACACAATAAATATATTTATAACACATCTTAATTTAAAGTCAAAAGTAGAAGATATTATTACTTATTTTTTAAAAATTTGTATCAAATAAAATAAATAAATCTAAACGGAAATCATCCCTTTTATTTCGACCTAAATCCGTTGACTTTTATATCACTTTCCGTCTCCACCGCTAAATCAAAGAATCATCCAAACTACTATTCCTTTTGTTCACTTTTACTACTTGTTTGATTTTACAAGCCATTTAAGATGTAATAATTAATACTATAAATACTAATTAGTCTTAAGTCATTGACGGCCTTTTAAAGTTGTCCGTTATAATTCACTTAGACACTTCAATTAGGACTTGTACCTATTGAACACCTAAATTATTCAAAATATGTGTCTATTAAACACAAAACGATGATATTACAAAATAAGTGTATATCACTACTACTAAGTGCGTGAATAGAGTCTAATTTTATTTTTTATTTATTTTTTGATAAGTTGGTACCTATTTTTTTAACCGTTGACAGGCACTAACTAAATATTTAAAACAATAATATTAGTTCCATATTAATCTCTTCGTAAAAGAAAAACAACCCCCACCCCCACCCCACACCCATACCCTTGCACTAGTGGTCATCTTCTTCAACCCACCATTCTAAAAAATTTAAATTCCTAGCCTTTTGTTTCGTTCTTTTTTTTTCTTCATGTTTTGTAAAAAGAATCTGAATCTACTAATTTAATATGCGAGAAGATTGTTTTTTTTAACATTGGAGTTAAAAATTGATCAATATTCGTCCATCTCTATTTTCGATCACTCCGATTGAACAAACATCACCACTCATTCAACATACTTTCGATTTTTCTTCGTCGCGGATTTCAAAATAAATTATTGACGTTCATTTATTTTCACAAAAATCTCAAAATTAATAGAGAATAACGGATGATATGAGAATGAATTTGAGCCGGAAATTTTTATTTTTGTTATGTTCGTTATCAATGGAGAAATTGATGGCGGCTGGCAGGGTTCACAGGGTAAAGGAAGAAGAAAGGTCAAAGGGTTAGGTGGGGGGAGATTTTTTTTTTTAATCTTTTTGTGATTATTAAACAAAGTCTGGAAAGTATTTTTCATTTTTCATTTTTTAAAATTGAAAAATTATATTTTATTGCTAGACTGGGTCCATGTGCATGTGTCGGAATTTTATTTGTGCTTGTTTTAAGACAATGCGTGTGAATTACACGCAAAACAGTTTTTAAAAAAGTTTTCATTTCATGTTCAATAGATACATATCAACTTTAAGATCACTGATGACTTAAGCCTACTAATTATAATATTCATATATTAATGGATATATAATTAAATAATTTTGAAATATAAATTATTAATATCAAAAATAAAATAAAGAAAATAATCCGTGTTACAAACATATTTATACTATATAATGAGGATGTTAGCTTACCTTATTAGTAAGAATTCAATCTCACATTGTAATCTCGTCTCTATTTCCTCTTCTCTACCCCATTTTTTTTTTTTAGTGAATGTTTATTTGGTAGATTTCTTTATAAAAAAGTCAATTTTCCCCCTTAACAAAGAGGTTTCCTTATCATAAAAAATCTCTCGATTACTGATCTTTGAACGAAATAAGAAGTTTTCTCTCTACTTTCTCTTTCTCGTTTTTAACCGGAGAAAGAGAAGTAAAAATCTACTGTATTTTTATTTTTTCTAGAGTAACTTGCAGTAAAAGTGAACTCAGGGCCGACTCAACAACATTGGGGGCCTAAAGCGAAACTTAAGAGAGGGCTCCTAATATTTTTTTTCCATCATATATACTTTATTTAAAATCTACTTTTCTAACTATTTTAGATGTGAAGTTATTAAGTACTATTTTATTATCAATTTTATTAAAGAAGATTTAATCAATTTTAATTTCGAAAAAACTTTTTCAGCTGAGGCAATGGTTACATGAAGTGTTAACATTATTCTATAAGCAATATGTGTATTTGGAAAAGAATCAAGTCTTTTTATTTGATTGAGTATTTTCATTAGACTTCTACTTGTATTATTTCTCTTAACACTTTCAATTCAAAAAGTAAATCTAAACCATCAATAACATAATAATTATTATGCGTTAAAGAATGTTCAAGGTTAAGACAATATTTTTTTTAAATTCTCATCATCTAGTGATCTCAATAATTTACCACTAAATAAGAAATCAAAAATATTTTTAATATGGTTCAAATGGTTCAAATCTATTTTGAAGTGAAAAAATAGTTTGATCTAAAGTAATCAACTCTAAAGATTCTTGAAGGAACTTTGTGATTTCTTTATCCATATTTTCATCAATTTGTTTCTTACGAAATTCAGGTTTATATTCATCTCACATGCAATTTCCTCAGTATAAATCATAAAACTCATATTGCATATAATTTTCTTTAAAAATAATATATATAAGTAATTATTTTTTTAAATGGGGGCCTCAAAAAATATGGGGCCCCAAGCGATGACTTTAGTGGCCTAGGGGTTAAGACGGCCTTGAGTGAACTTATGAGTATCTAACCAATTGGCCACGTCCCATCACGTCCCATTTTTTTGTGAAAAGGTTTATATTTTTCTCCTTTTTTTACGGTCAAAATAGAACTTTTCATATCTATATAATAATAAATATAATAAATAATATAGTACTATTTGTTTATTAGTAGAAATTAAATATAAATACTTACTCCAATGATGTTCATACCTTCTCCATTCTTTAATCTGAGTAACAGAATCAGTAGGGGCGTGCGCAAGTTAGCAACGATGAGTTTGACGTCTCATTCTTCTACTTTCCTCTTGCCAAATCTTCCAACCGACGACGGACCTGCTCTAACGTACGCTCTCGTTATCCTTAACCAAAGCATCCCGAAATTCACTCCTCTGCTTTGGAAGCACGGTAATGGACTTGCGCTCTTCGTTTTTTCAACGTTTTTCGCAGTTTTCTGTATTGTTATAGTCTAAATATGGTATATGTGAAGTGGTGGTCTCTTCGTAAAATCGGATATTTTATGTATATATTTGGCGAAGGCTAATTGGTGAACTTGATTGAATAATAAGTTATTTAGCTTGAGGACTAGGTATCAATTTCTTCTTGATACATTTTTTTTGTACCTTTTTTAAGTAGTTCATTTGGCTCTGGGATTTGTGTTTTTTTTTTTGCCTAATATGTTGAATATGTTGTTGTGTAGAACAGCAAAGGTTCATATTTGTGCTGACGGTGGAGCGAATAGGGTGTTTGATGAATTGCCTGGCATGTTTCCTCATGAAGAGCCTTCTGAAATTCGTAAGAGGTGAGTTTGAATTTATTGAGTGATTTTTAAGGTTAATGAGTTTTGTAGTGGCTTATTGATTTAATTTGATCTGTTTTTTTTAATGAGTTTTGTAGTAGTTTATTGCTACAAAAGAAATTTTATTAGCTTTGAACTGTTTAGAGAGGAACAACTTTTTTTGTAGAGAAAAAGACTAGACATTGTTATGTGATTGTGATCTCATGGATCGTTTTCCCTATCAATAATTTCACTCTTTTCTCTTTTCCTTTCTGTGTTTTCAATGTGTGAAATCTGTTTTTGATTCCATTGTTTTCTCCATCTTTTTTCTGTTTGCCTTTGTTGTTGTTGTTGTTTGAAATACCTTGCGCAAAGTTTTAGCTCCTAGAGAGATTTTATTCTTAGTCTATGTTGCTCAAACTCTCCAAAAATGCACTACTTTGGGAGTATGTGACATGCACCCATAGACATCTTTGAAGAGTCCAAGCAAAAATGCAACGAAAAATCAAGAAGGGTTATGTTGGAATGGTAACTACTCTTTCATCCTTAATCGGAGGTCTCAAGTTCAAATCCTCTTCGTTATGAAATCCCCTTTGCTAGGGATCAGAGCTTTAGTCTTGGAATTCCAATTCATAATGAACGCATCTATAAATAAAAGTTGCTCGTCGATCAGTTACGTTTACAACATTTCCTCATGTGCGAGCCCCATTTATTTTTCCTTGTACCAAGATGGACTAAACGAAAGCTTAATTTGGATTTCTACATTAGGGAAGAATATTAGTCACTATTTGAGATTAAGTTAGGTTGTCTGCATCACACCGCTTGGGGTGCGGTCTTCTCCGTTCCCTGCTAACACGGATGCTTTGTGCACCGGGTTGCCTTTTTTATAATAGGATTGAACTTTAAATTAGCTAAGACACAATCTGACTATATGTAAAAACATTCATATTTTATCTTTTTGTTTGGCCAAAGCACATTTTCTTTATGTTTGGAAAACTTTAGTCTGTTATCATAGATTGAAATTAGACTAAATCATGATCTTATTGCAGGTACAAGCCATATGCTATAAAAGGAGATATGGATTCAATCAGAACTGATGTTCTTGATTATTATAGAGGCCTGGTAAGCTAGAATTTGCTTATGGTGGTCCTGTAGTTGCTCAGCAAATTTCTTTTCAAATGGGATATTTTTTTAAGAAAATTGTGTAGGGATAAGTCTAAAATTTAGAGAACATTAGTTTTAGAGAAACCCTAGTTTGCCTTAAAGGACAAATTATTTAGTATTGAAATTAAATGGAGCCTGAATTGTGTGGCCGAAAGGATACAGAGGATTGATGTAGCTGGTCTCAACTAATTTGGGATATGAGACCTAGTGGATTGATATATATTTCAAAATTTGTCCCTAAGACTAGTAGGATTTATTCTACATTCCTACTTTAATTGAATCATCACTTTGGGTTAAATGCTTGCCTACAGGGAGGATCTCAAAGAATTTGATGTTGAAAATTGCCTTGCATCTTTTTAGAGAAAGGTAACACAGTGAGTCTTTTTCTCCATTTGGTGGATCAAATTGGATATATTATGGAGTGGGACACCATGTGACAGGTTACTAGTGTATGATGTGTTAAGGGCTTCCCTGTTGGTCTCAGAGTTAAATGATGCGATAACATTAAATTACAATCCAGTTGGGAAAATCAGAAATCCAAGTAGCATTTATGTAATAATGAAATGAAAAACTTTGCTAAATTGTGTGCCAGAGTGAGAAATTTGCTTACAGCATAGTGAGCTCTGCAAATATATTCTTCAGTCTGGTAGAGAGAGGCCTACTTTGTTAACACCATGAAGTTCCCAAATTTATTGTTGAATTCAAGCTTTTGAGCTGCATAACAACCATTGTTACACTTTTAGTTACTAGTTTTTGTGTGATGATTACATCAAATGTATGTGCTCTTGTCTAAATGTCTTTCTAGCCTATTAAACAATTATACATGTGCATTTTTCTCATTTTGAATCATGTTAGAACTCCATTTTTGGGGATGATTAGCTAGCTGTCTTCATGTGTATTTCATTTTCCAGCATTTCATTACAAAGCATGTTTGAATCATAATTTGAAGATCCAACGATTTGGGAAAAAACGATATTTTGAAGTTTTGCTTGCTAACCACATGCAGGGAACCAAGATAATTGATGAATCACAAGATCAAGATACTACAGATCTTAATAAATGTGTTACATATATTCGTGACTCACTATACCCGGAACATCCAAATGTAAGTCAAGCTTTGCAGCATAGCTCTGGAAATTTTTAACCTTTTTCCATTCGTTATAAATATGTGGTATTCTAGTTTACATCTGTTAAAAATGTCATTTCACTATATAGTTTCTCAACCAATATCTCCATCATCTCCTTGTGGATATTTGTGATCTAATTCTTTTGCAGTTATAGTTACCCCAAATAATTAAGATATTATTCTTTTTAGAATGGATGCTTGAAATAGTAAAATTTTTGAGCTTTGCCCAAAACAGTTCTGGATCATCATGCAATGTCAAATTTTGGAGTTGACGCATTGGGTTTTGGTGATATACATTTTACTGTATGGCATAGTCATTATAAACATGAAAATGTATTAAATGGTGTAACATATATTTTATATATTTTGAGAATAAATGGAGCAATATATTTGTTGTCTTTTTATTATTATTTTGAGTTCATCACAGCATCTACTGACATTGGAAAAAAGCGACTATTGTGAAGCTTAAAAGTCTGATGCAGTATTACAAGTCAACATTTTGACTTGAATATAGGCTTCCATCACTGGAAAGAATGGCCTAATGGAGTTTCAGTGGGATTAACTTTATATCTGTGTAATTACAGTTGTGTATTCTAGTCACTGGAGCACTTGGGGGAAGGTTTGACCATGAGATGGGAAATATTAATGTCATATGCTGTTTCCCCTCCATGCGGATTATTCTTCTCTCTGATGATAGCCTAATCCAACTTCTTCCAAGTAAGCATCATCACAAGATTCATATAGACTCCTCAGTTGAGGGCCCACATTGCGGACTCATACCCATTGGAATGGTTGCTGGAAGAACCAGTACTACGGGTCTCCAATGGAATCTGGGTGAGTAGCTCCATCTACTCTTTCCTTACAAAATTTTGTGTGGTTTAGATGCTACCTACATTTTGGTATGGGCTAATGCTTTATGCCTGGGACATCTCTGTTTAGCTATTGGTTCATTTACAAGAGGGATACAATTCTTGCCAGATAGCCAATGCTAACAGTTTTTCTGGTAACCAACTTTAGTTTCATTACCTAAGTGATGCTTTACAACCCATCTGAAGGGGGAGTACTTGTTGGACACAGTCCCCCCAAGTACTCCGTCAAAAATACATAAGCTAACATCAAGAACAAATAAAGTCAATTCTGACTACCAGAGCCTATAATAACAAGTCATAGGCAGTTATGGATAAAAGTTGTGATCTGTCAACCATCCTCCAAGCTTTGCAACTTTTCCTGCTTTAATATGGATTTCATGGATCACTTGCTTGATCATCATTGTTGTGGACTGTTTCTTGTTTTGGAAAATCCCTGAGTTCCTTTCTCTCCATAAAATACAAACTCCTGCAGCCAGCATCATCCTGTATATCTCAGCTTTGTGACTTCTGCCTTTTGCATATGCTTCAACTCAAAGTAATTCTTCATTCCACCCCATGGTGCCTCTGTTAATATCAATCCATATTAAGAGTTTTTGCCATACCTGAGTTGATATTGTTCAAGCAAAGAACAGATGGTTTATAGACTCATTTTCCAGCTCACAAGTGCACATTGTTGTTGTTTTGTCACTCCCCATTTAAATAATCTATCTCTTGTGTTCAGCCTTCCCAAGGCAGCCAGTTTGAGTATGAAGATCCATCTAGGTAGCCCTAAGTTTTTAGGCTCCATCTTCCTCCAAGTTACTTTGTGGAATTGCCCTCTAAGTCTCAACTACATTTACTTGATTGAGAAGGAGAGTGCATCTGCAATATCTCAGCAGCGACAAAGTATCTACTAGCCTTCAGGATATTTTGAATAATCCAAGAAGCTTGCTTAGGTACCTCAACAAAAATATTCCTGTTTCTCCCATAATAACAATGAAACTGTTTGACTCATAGTTGATGTCGTTGTACTTGTGATTATCTAGTTTTCATGCTCGACTCTGATTTACCTTTACTTGACTTTTATTCAGATAATACCGAAATGAGATTTGGTGGCTTAGTCAGTACATCAAATATTGTGAAAGAAAACATAGTTACAGTGCAATCTGATTCTGACCTCCTATGGACAATTTCTATCAAAAAAGATTGAATGATGCAGTTTGCAGATGACATGATTGAGAGACGATCAACGAAACTTTGTTGGATGAATTGTCGCTAACCTCCATTTTCTGAAACAACGGGGTTATTCTTTACTACTTTTTTTTTCTTTAGGAAAAAAGCATCCCTTCAGTCTATTTTGTGCTGCACAAACAGATCTCTTTGACATCAGGTGCCTGCATTGCAGTAAAGTCTTAGGGGAAAAAATAACACGGAGGCTAAGAGTGAGAGTACACTCATTGTGGGTTAACGTTGATCGTCAACTTCTGCTTATGTGCTATAGGAATTTAGTAGCGCGTTTTCTAATGTTTTGCATACGTTATTCTTTATCCAATGTAATGAAATAAGGAGGAGATTTTACTATTAATTAGTATTATTAGAGAGCATTTATTTATACTTCCACTGTCAAAGTTTAACATTTCGCAGTGATACAATAGTTATAGTATGTCTTCAGTTGGTTAATACGGAAGAAGATTTTCAATATAAATGAGCAAAAGTGTTCACTCCTTCAATGTCTACGTTTAACTTGCCGCATCAATAACAACGTACAAGTGATCTTTTGAAAGATTGTTTGTAATTGCGTTTATACATCTGCCTGACCCATGTATATCAGCATGCATAAGAAACAATTAATCTATTGTAATCCCACAAATGGGTTGTGAGAGGATGATATATGTGCAAATTTTACCGACTATGTACTCTTCTCAAATAGGATCTTGGCTCTGTAGTGTCATTGCAAACAAAAGATGGGACACCCTCGTTCACTGCACCATGGCCACCAATCGCCCATAGATCCTTGGCTGAACAAATAACATGCTTAAGAGGAACGACTAAATAAAAGGATTCTTCTTCTTTGACTTTAAGTTTCAACCCTTTAAAAAGTAAAAAAAATAATAAAACATGTATGGTATGGCTAAAAGGAATGCTTTAAAGGAACGTCTAAATAAAGGATTTTTCTGACTTTCAGTTTCAACCCTTTAAAAAAGTGAAAAGAATAAAAAAAAAAAAAAAAAACTTTAGATGTATATGTCTGGCGTCGCCCGGACTCGAACCGGAGACCTTCAGTGTGTTAGACTGACGTGATAACCAACTACACCACGACACCGTTGTGTCCATTTTGCTCCCAACTAATGACCTATATCTTCAAAAACGGCTTTGTTTTGGCGGCAAGCAAGTGATTTTTCTGAAATCTGAACAGCAATCGAATTGAAACCATAGGGTTTTCGTTTTTTTTCACAGTGAATCATTCTTGTTTTGTTGAAGCTCCACTAGCGCACATGAATCCCTGAATTTCTCAGCATGAAGTAGTAAACTTGATACCTTACAGTTACCGGCATTGCCCCTACAATCGAGCGAGCGCCATTGAAATGGACGGAGCAGCAGCTTCTTCTTCACCGTCGACTATTAAACCCATAAACAAGAGCGTAGTGCATAGAATTTGTGCGGGTCAAGTTATTCTGGACCTTCCCTCTGCCGTCAAGGAATTGGTTGAGAATAGCTTGGACGCCGGAGCTACCAGCATCGAAGTCTCCCTCAAAGACTATGGTGCTGAATCCTTCCAGGTCATTGATAACGGTTGTGGCATCTCACCTCAAAATTTCAAGGTGTTTTCCTTTCTGTTTTCTGCTCAATTTCTTTGAGGATGCAAAAAGGTGTGCACGTGGGATAATAACTATTAGTTGAGTGATCGACCCTAAGTCTTATTGTTGATTGTTGCAACTGAAGAAGCTAGTAATATTGTGTGTGTGTGTGTAAGCTTTCCATATATATATTTGTATATGTATGTGTAATTTGTATGCACAGACAGACACACACTTATACATGTGTAATGGGTTTGTAAGCTTTCTCTGTACTACTTTCTATTTTCAATCAAAGTTGTGTCCATGTGTATATAGATGTGTTAATGTGCACATGCGCGTGCACATGTAGACTAATCTCTATTTTCAATAGCTCACTTGATGCTAATTTCCACTGTTTGTTTATGTTTCTTCGTTTCTGTTGATTAATTAGTCCATAGTAAATTGGTCTAATTTGTTACTAAGTGGTGTGGGTGTTTTTGTATTGAAGGTACTGGCGCTAAAACATCATACCTCAAAACTATCAGATTTTCCTGATCTTCAGTCATTAGTGACTTTTGGATTTAGAGGCGAGGCTTTGAGTTCACTTTGTACTTTAGGGGATTTGACGGTTGAAACAAGAACGAAGAATGAGCAAATTGCGACACACTTGACTTTTGATCATTCGGGCCTTCTGATAGCTGAAAGGAACACAGCTCGCCAAGTTGGTACCACTGTGACTGTTAAGAAGTTGTTCTCCACTTTACCGGTGAGAAGTAAAGAGTTTCACCGCAACATCCGGAAGGAATATGGAAAGCTTATCACATTGCTGAATGTATGATCCCTTTAATCTGTATTATCTTACTCGTGTTTGGCTATTGATTTCCTAGGATGGTTTGATTTTAATGAAACTTAAGAATTGAGATGGGAATGTCAACTGGTGCTGTCAAATCTATAGGGCTCTTCGTGATGGTATAATCCAATTCAGTTCAAGTTGGTTCGAACTTCAAGCATCAATTTGTGTTACAGTAGCTATCTTGTTCTTTGTCCTTTTGGAGGAAATTATTTTCTAATTTTAGAAATTTGTTGACCACTATTGCTACCAAAAGGAAAAAGAAAGAGGTAAAAATGAGAATTTCTTCACCATATTGAAATTTTCATTTTATGATTCTACTTGGAGTATCTCGGTTATGAATATATCACCTAAAAGACACTGTTGCACATGAATTTGTATGTCATAGCAGTTATGCTGTGTTGGTGCTGTAGTGTCTTTTAGGAGATCCTTTAATATCTGTTAATTCATTTTTTATTCAATTGGAAAAGCTTAAAGCAAGTTGGAAACCTACCTGAGTGAATTTGATCCCCTTTATAAACTCAAGCATTACAAGGGGTGAAAAATACAAAATCTTCCTAGGAAAGTGAGGTTTCTATCTAAATTGTAGTTGGCGCAAATTGTGGAGCAATATGTAGAGAATCATAATTTTATGTAGGCTCTCCATTTTTTTTTTGGGTATACTTTTTGTATAGGGGAGATTTCCCTCTTTAATGAAATTGATTAACTTCATCAAAAAATCTTTTTGCTTCTGGTGATTCTGAATTGCATTGTGCTATAGTTAGGTGACCTTATCATCCATGTTAGACTGCTTTATAATTTGTTCTTGTCAAGGTTCTTAATCTTAAGAGAGTATATGCATGGTTTCTGCTGAAGAAGTATTTTAATGCTTTTGTTGTTTAAGTTATTTAGTTTCCTTTTCTTTTGTTGGTTGCACTTCTAGGCCTATGCTCTTATTTCTAAGGGAGTCAGACTAGTTTGTACCAACTCAGCTCTAAAAAATGCAAGATCTGTAGTTCTGAAGACTCAGGGAAGTGGATCTCTGAAAGATAATATTATAACAGTATTTGGTATGAGTACCTTTACTTGTCTGGAGCCTCTGAAAGTATGTATGTCCGATGGTTGCACTGTTGAAGGATTCATTTCCAAGTCTGGCTATGGTAGTGGACGCAACTTAGGAGATCGACAATATTTTTTTGTGAATGGACGGCCAGTGGATATGCCAAAAGTTGGCAAGCTTGTCAATGAGTTGTATAGAGGTGCAAACTCTCGGCAATATCCCATTGCAATCATGAATTTTGCGATCCCACCAAGAGAATTTGATGTCAATGTAACTCCAGATAAAAGAAAAATATTTTTGTCTGACGAAAGGTCCATATTGCACTCTTTGAGAGAAGCTTTAGAAAAGATATATTCATCTAATCATGCTAGTTATGCTGTTAATAGTTTCCAAGAGGTTGAAGAAAAACATACATCCACTCCTTCCCATCTTGAGGCCTTTCAGTTTCAACCCAAGCAATTACTGTCAGATATCAATGATGCTCAGGAAGGTGACTGCATTGGAGAACTACGTAAAGATGGTCATTTTCTCAAAAAGACTCAGGAATTAAAAGATATGTCTGTCACGGAGGTGATGCTAAATGATGGAAACAGGTCAACAGAGAAAGACTTCAGTCTTCGATTCCATGGAAAGAAGAAAGACAATAACAGTTCCAGAAGTTCCCTGCAAGAGGTCGGTGGTCTGCCTACTGCTATAACCGACAGACATGCACTCACCCCATGCTCAAAAGATAAAAGCTGTATTGATAATGCACGTTATGTTGATCGTGCAAGCATTGTCCAGTCATCACTCACCAAATTTGTTATGGTAAATAAGAGAAAGCACGAGAATTTGAGTACTACATTATCTGAGGTACCTATCCTGAGAAATGGATCGACTGTCCACCCATCAGGAGAAGACAATACTTTGAAGAATACTGCATCTTTAAGATCTCCAGATAATCCAGTTAAGGCTGATAAGTGTGATGAAGTGACCATTAATGACTCTGGATCTTCCGAGATCTCAAAGATAGACAGATTTCTTCATCAAATGAAGCACTCAAGAATGGGTAGAGTCCTTGATCAAACAAATGATTTTTCTCCACCTGGAAATAGTACAAAAAATGGAAGATTTGAACAGGTAAGATAAATTTAATAGAAATCACCTTTCTGAACGGTTTTACTCTCCTTGCTTTGTTGTTCAGTTGAATTTGATAAGGAATGATAGTTGCCATTGAAAATTTCAATTCGTTCTGCCCCCAAGGCCTAGCTCAAGTGGCAAAAGGTGGAGGATTTGTGGCTTAGGTCGCAGGTTCAAGCCCCACACCATGCAAAGCGAAGCCCGGTATTTAAGTGGAGAAGGGTAGAGGGGCGGGCCCATTATCCACCGAGTTTAGAAGGCTGTGATTGGTCCAAAGGGCGGGTCACAGACGGATTTCTCGGTTATCAAAAAAAAAAAAAAAAAAATTTCAATTCGTTCTCTATACTATTTTGGTCAGTCCTTTTAGGTTTGAACCATTTCATTTTCAGGAGCATGAAGTTCAAATGAATGAATTATGTGTAACTGAACCAGTGCCTCTTGATTCTACTTGCAACAACATCCATAATGTGTCAGAAAATATGGTAGATGCTTCTTCTTCTGAACAGCCTGCTAGTCTGACTCTGGATCCTCCTAAGGCTTCATCTAATTCAAAGATTGCTTCAACATTGCAATTTAGTGTGAAAGAACTTGTATCAAGAAGGAACCAGAGGCTGTCAAGATTGCAACTCCTTAATCATACATCTCAAAGAATGAAAACAAAGAGGTACACGTGGTAATTTCTATTGGCTTGGCAGAAAGAGCTTTTGGTCTTTGAATTAGTTAATAAAAGTTCTATAATGTTTTCTGAAGGGATTATGCTGCAGCAACCCTGGAGCTCTCCGGATCAGAAAATGAAGAGGCAAAGGCAAGGGCATTGATTGATGCTACCAATGAGTTGGAGAAACTTTTCAAGAAAGAAGATTTTACTAGAATGAAGGTCCAAATTCGTCCATTTATTAGCATTCCAAATCAAACCTGTATTATGATTTTGATTTGCCAATAATTTTATTTCCTGATTCTGGCTGGAAGGTAAGATTGTCTTAGGATCTCCTTGGGGATTCTTTTCTTTTATCCCTACCCCTATCTTAATAGACCTTGTCTCTAATCCAAAAAAATTAGCTTTCTGATTTTTGTTTGCATGTGAGTGTTACTCTTAGATCGTCTGTAGTTGGTTTGGTTGAGGATCTTGTGGTACTGGAGATGTTCCGACGCTTCATTATCTTTTTCCAGTCAACAACACTTATAAACTCCCCAGTGAAATTCTTAGCATTCTTTGGTCCCAAATTGAATTTGTCCTCCTACTTCTGTGTGATAAATATTGACATCTACTTCTTTAAAGGCACACTTTGATTGTACCTTTTATACCCACTTCTTCTTTTTTGAGAAATGCCTTATATACCCACTTTGACTGAACTTCTCCACTTAATGCAACTTTTTCTTTTCTCTTTTATGAAGTTCAGTCTGAACATGTTCCTCATTTAACGCTTGATAATACTCATTCCCAGCTATTCTTTTGAGACTATCCAATTCATGACATGACAGGAGTCACTATTTGCATTGTGATTTTTTTAACTGCAGCATTTTTGTGTTCTCTTCTTTCCTCTCCTTACACCATGAAGCCTTAGTATTCTGACTTAAAATATTGTGACAGATTCTTTAGTCCATAATAAGTGATTTTTCTCATCCTCTCTTGGATATGCCAATATAAACTCACTCTTTTGAACTTCTGAGTATTTCCAGAGCTGAATTTGTGCTATACATCTGCAATATGTGAGTTTTATTTGTATGCATAGGTTGTCATACTTCTAATGCTAATTTTAGTCAAGCACTAGTTTATTTACATGCAACTGATAATTTACTTCTTGTCCATGTTTAGTTTTGTCATCAGCAGTTTCAGCAGAAATGTAGAGTTGTGTGTGTTTGGTATGGAGGAAAATGTTTTTCAATTTTCTCATGTTTCATTGGTCAAAAATTTTGGAAACATTTTTCTCTGGGAAAACAAGTTCCTTGAAATGAGGAAAATGACTTCCCTAGAGGAAGCGGGGAAAGCATTCCATAAGTGACATTCCACACTATTTTACGAATATCCACCCTCCAGAACACCCCACCCATAATCCCATAGCTCCCATCCCAACCACCCCTAGCCTCCCATGCCAATACCAATAGTGTTTGCCTAAATTTTATACAATTTCTTTTGCAATAATATTTTTCTGCTTATTTACCAAACACAAGAAAATAAGTAAGAATTCCACTTACTTTCCAGGAAAACAAAATTCCTTCATAACAAACACACTCCTAGTATCAGCTTTCGAAAATTCTCAACTTCTATTTTTGTTCTGCAGGTGATCGGGCAATTCAATCTTGGATTCATTATAGGCAGGTTGGATCAAGACCTTTTTATCGTTGATCAGGTATTATTCCTTTGTTGTTGTGTACTGATCTGTCTGTAGTCAATAGTAAACTAATCTTTCATTTTATTTTGGTTTTTGAAAGTTGCTTATGTGATTTGCATTGGACTCTCTCTCTCTCTCTCTCTCTCTCCCCCCTCCCTCTCTCCCTCTCCCTCTCCCTCTCTCTCATTTTGCTTTGGTTGGTCAGCATGCCGCAGACGAGAAGTATAATTTTGAGCGCCTGTCGCAATCAACTATCTTGAATCAGCAACCTTTACTTCGGTGAGGGTCTTCATTCTCCTGCTATGTGTTTTGTCTAAGATTTTTTGAATTTATTATGTATCAAGACTTCCATGTTGGAGGTCTCAAGTTCAAAACCCCTTGCCAGCGAAAGCAAGGGGTTTACTTTTGGGTCGAGCTCGTCGCACCAGGCTTGCCTAGTGCGGGTTACCTCTCCTATGTGGTTTGCGAGCTATTGCATAGGAGCGGGGGTTTTACCCTGTGCACACCCAAAAGGGTGCGGCTGCGGGTTTCCCTTGTCATAAAATATAAAAAAAAAGATAGGTGCAAACTGCAAATTAGCTGGAAAGTGAAATGTTTTTGTTAAGGTAAATCTATACTGATGTTACTTAACTCGATCAAAAGAATAAAGGGAATACCTCCTCTTTTTCCTTCTAACTAAGTTGTTTACACAGCAAAAAAGAGTAGCATAGTTGTTAAAAGCAAGGATTAGGAGAAGACTTAAGTTTTGCGCCTATAACATGTGTTAGGTTTCATATTGATTTGTATGGGATTTGGGCTACTTTTACTCTAAGTGACTAAACCATTTTTCATGTCAAATCCCATCTTGACCTAGAGTAGTTGTTACTGGTTTGAGTTGGTGTAGCAAGTGCTGAATGATTTTATGATTATCTCGGCTTTTACCTTTCTCCTGTAGCGTGGGGAAGTCATGAGATGTTAAAACCAAGAAAAACTAAGAGATTATTAAAATTCTCTTCCTGGTGCCAAATGGCTAGAGGCTGATTTTGTTGATGTATGTCTTAAATTGGCCCATATAGATGCTAGGTCAAAATTAAAGTCCTTGTGATTCAATTTTCTCCATGTTTATCTAGGGCGAGAACTTAAGATCTAACTGGTCCTATTTTACATCATCTAAAAATGATAAATTAGCATTTCAATTGGCCTCTCAAAATTGAGTACATATCCCTCAATTTCATTTTGGAAGGAAGGCTCAAGACTCTATCTCTATTATTTGTAGTGCAAGTTCTCTATGTGACATACTCCATTGATATGTTGATCAATTGAGAGTCATGCAATTGTTTGAACATTGCATGTTTATAAGTTATTAATGCATGATAATACGGGTGAGTTGTGGGTGTAAATAATACCAGTTATCTATGAAGGTGTGAGGCTATTTAACATTGCAGAATTGTTGTGGATTAGACTACTATTGTTAGGTAGACACATTTCAGAATTTTTGTGCATTCTGCTATTGTTATGTAAACATATTTAATGAACCAAACTCGTGGGAAATTGAAGGGGTGATGAAGTTATAATATTTCTCTTCTGCATTGCGCGAGAATTTTGTTCCTGGCTTTAAGTTTATTTTTCTTCTTTCTTAAATTTAGGCCCTTGAAGTTGGAACTATCTCCTGAAGAAGAAATAATTATTTCCATCCATAATGATACTTTCAGGTGCTTGAGAATCCTTATTGTTCTTGTTTATTGTGAGTTCTTATTGGCATTTCTTTTCATCATTTGGTTTTGTTTCCTCCTGAACGATCTGGTTATGTTCAACTTATGAGGTTAAGATGACATATTTTCAACCTTGGCATGTTTTTCTTAACCTTATCGATCTATTTGTGAAGTCAAAACCATGACTGCACTGATTCTTAAGCCAATCAATTAGTTGTCAGTGTTAAGTAGTCCTTTACTTTCTATGATAATTAGTTGTCTGATGTTATGATTATCGTTTCTTCCCATTCTTTGCACCCCTCACTCATAGTAATCCACTTCTGAGATGTCTGTTGTCTTCACTCTTTCACCAAAGTAGTCTATAAAATGTGAAGTATTTGGAGAACTGTACTTTTTGGTTCTTTTTCTATATTATAGATTTAACTTCATTGTTTTTTCTGTTATCATGCCGTTAAAGTATGAAATGAGATAGCTGCCCGTCTCCAGCCTTAGTGCCCCTATACCAGCTTTCTAACCCCTAGCTAGTCTGTCCTCCTCAGCCCTTACTGATAGATCCCTGTGTTCTAGACCTCATCAAACCCC
>NW_006239219.1:126969-154991 GCF_000226075.1 Solanum tuberosum | reverse complement strand
CCTAGCCCCCCTGCAATCACCCTCCCCTAGGAAAGATTGAGCTATGACTACTCTCCGAACTCCCAGATTCCACCATCCATCTTAAGTTCTTACATTGGAAAAGCAATAGAAAGTTTTGTCAAAAAAAATAAAGCAATAGAAAGTAAAATCCTGTATACTATCCATGGTGAATAAGGAAACCGGGAAAAAGGAGTAAAAATAGTCTGTTAAGGTTTAGTCAAATACAAGTGTCAAAAACAAATAAACAGGTTCTTTATCTGCTTAATCAAATACTTTGACAACAAAATAAAATTAGTTCATAATATAGCAGCCAAGTGCAGTCTACAAAAACATCTTGGCATCTTGCACTTCTTCTGTTTGATAAACTACTAGTCTTATTTGCTTTAAACTATTTGGTAACATGTGTACTCTCTTAGATTGATAACTATATCATTTCTATCTTTGGCTTCACAGGAAAAATGGATTTCTCTTGGAAGAGGATCTGTGTGCTCCTCCAGGGCATCGTTTTAAGCTAAAAGCAGTTCCCTTCAGCAAAAATCTAACTTTTGGAATTGCAGGTAATCAGTCACTCAGATGCATTCCATATTTCTACAAACTTGAAGGTCCATAGGACATAGGTCATTGTTTCATCTTTGGGTCGCTACTTCAGAAATGACCACACAAGTTGCTAATCGTTGATTCAGATCATCTACAAGTAGGTAGTTAGAGTCGGGATATCAGATCTGAACGTGATAAGATAGCTAGAGAAAAGCCTCATAGAAAAATAACTAAAGAGAGAACTTCATTATGTGGAATGCGCTTTGCATTACTGGACAAATTTCCCTTTGGTCATTCTATTGGCGGTTAGTTGGGCCGATGTGAGCTACAGAATGTAAGGGAGGATAAGTCGTGTTAACTCTTGTATCTGCACTGCTTTATTGCATTAAGGAACTTTGACTCGTATATTTTTTCATTTTTCTTTATTGTTCTTGCAGATGTGAAAGAACTCATTTCCATTCTTGCCGATAGTGAGGAAGAATGTTCCATAATGGGTGCTTATAAGAATGATACAGCCGATTCCTTATGTCCTCCTAGAGTTCGTGCAATGTTGGCATCGCGTGCATGCAAATCATCTGTTGTTATTGGAGATCCACTTGGAAGAAATGAGATGCAAAAGGTATTTTGTTCATTTTACTGTGTTCTTGGATGTATATTCATATCATATGGTATCTGAGATTTCATCCTCTCTACTTGGTACTTCAGCAATTGTCTAGTTTAATGTAGAATTTCTGCAGCCTCTGGCTTGCTTTATGACCCGAGTTTCTTTGTTTCAGATACTTGATAATCTCTCACGCCTCAAGTCTCCGTGGAATTGTCCACATGGTAGACCAACAATGCGTCACTTGGTTGATCTGAGGACCGTACATAGAAGATTAAATGCGGATGAAACCACCTTATGAACTCCAGTTGGCAACATCACCTAACTGAATCGAAGCAGGACTTCTTTTTGTAAATTATTAGACACCTGTAGATTGAAACTGCATTTTGTCTATGGAAATAGAATTATATGACTCATTGTGGTTAATTTAACATTCTTGTTTTCTGTTCGTGAGATATGTGTTATGCTCTAACCCTCCTTCCATCCGTGAAGCTGAGCCTACATAGAGTACAATAAAAAATTCAGTAGCTGGAAATTACTGGCTTCCATCAGGGTATTCCAAAGATGTATTACACTAAGCTCTTGTGTGCCCTCACAATCTTATAAGAGCTCAAGCATTTGTCCCAGAAAAAAAAAAACCAAAGTAACCACCAAGAAAGACGGCATTTTAAATGAAGCAAGCCTGACCAATGAATTAAGACACGAAGACGATATAAGGAATTAATAATAATATACAACATAATCTAAAATCCAAAGGAAAAATTGTTAATACGGAGAATGTCTGCCTTTTCTGCGAGTCTTGTCTGATTTCAGAGCAAGAGTAGAGATCCATGATTGACTTGTAGCAGAACCATCAGACAACCAGCAACAAAGACGACCATCTTCACCACCAGTCCATCCAAAGATACCGTGGTTATCCATGGTCTGACCTGGTACGCCAGACAAGACACTCCTAATGATGCCTTCATGTCCACCGCATAACACTGCTTCTGGAGGACCAATAGCTCGTGTCTCTTTATAAGTTACAGGGAAATAGCCCAAGGAACCACCATTCGTCCCACCAATTACCCAAAAACGGTCTTCCTCCACTGAATAGTGGCAATCAACAAAATAGTCAACCTGCCATCAAAATTTAAGCCAGAGTAGTCAGTTTATGCTCTATCTAACTCAGAATTATTGCCTTAAATAGCACTGCACCTCGAATACAACAGATTTTCCAAGCTATATGATAAATCTTTAATTTATTGTTTTAAAGAAAAATTCCAAGTGCAGAACATTGCAGTTGCCAAGTCTCGAAGATCACTGCCAACTGCAAAGCAGTAGTATGTCTTCCTTTGAACGCATACACATATTAGATATTTAACAAGAACGGAGTAATGAGTTTCCCTGCATAGAGAAAATGAACAGATGTACAAGTCACATACGTTGTCCGCCATCCAGCTCTTGGAGGCCAAGGATCTAGCATCCTCAAAACTGACCTCAGTTCTTTCCTCTTTCCAGTCCCAGACACTGAACCAGAAAAAGACAAACAAAAAAAGGTGAGGATCAGATTTGTCCTCCAAAAGTAAAAAGAAATAGCTTAGATCATGTTCAGAGATATCTACAACAAGGAGGGATGCACAATATACTAAATATACCAACTGTGCTAAAAGGACCAAAAGTGTAGCATAACAGACAAATCAGCATGGAGCTATGGAGCTATGGAGCATATTAGGATGATATGGGTATTATAAAACCTTAAAGTTTCAATGTGTGTCAAACACCAAAGCTTCTGATTCTTCTCCCCAAGAAATCCCACTTTTCCAATAGAGGTTCCCACATTGAGTACCTGTAATTACATCTTGGTATAAGTAGCATACAATCAAAAAGAACAGAAATCTACTTAACGGTAGATAGAAATATGAAAATACTGGAGTGCTCATTAATCAATAAAACTGCAATATGCCAGGCTTTTTCTTCAGAGTTTAGCTAAACATCTGTACTGTACTGATGTCAGAACTAGCAAGTTCAGATGTAAAGAAAAAAGAAATTCAAAATCATTGTGAGAACTGAGAAGAAGACAAGGTGTCGTATACTGAGCATGGATGGAAGTCATGCTCTCATAACAAGAGATGCCAAAAATTTACTACTAGCATACACATGAACTACCTTTTTGTCTTTTTTGAGTACAAGTTAACTGAGATCATGAAAGTTTTCAGTCGCAGTCTGATGTATCTCTATAGATATAACAGCATGGATTTCAGTATAAGCATAACAGTATGAAAAGACATAGGATTGATCTATAGCTAGTGTCTTTTCCACCCTAAGTGATCAGTGGGACTGCACCTTCTCAAAGTACTTGCAGTTATAATTTTTAAATGAAATAAAAAGAAAATATGGACTGCATAAGTTCTTTTTGACATACCGATACCATTTGATCATCATCGTTGATATCTCCACCAGTATCAAATAGACACATCAATCCATCAACCGATGCGGAAATGAGTCTATCATCATAGCCTGGAATAAAGTGCACCTAAAAGTGACCACAAGCAACAAAAGAGACTTCAAGACACAGTATTGTAGTATTTCTAAACAACAATAAAAAAAGGACTTCGGAAAGGCATGCATTGGGAATCATTAAAAGCATAACTAACTCTGCATCGCAACTAGGTCAGTCATTATTTTTTCTCCTCTTGCTCAGATAGTTAAGGAAACATGAAATGAACACCACAATCTCATCTGTGAATGGTAGAGGAGCAGTAATCAGATCACTGAAAACCATAGCAGGTTCAGCACAACATCCAACTGCTTTAACGGAGTTGGAAAATTAGCAATTAAAAGTATAATTAAGTCCCACGCACTCAAACTTCAAAACAAGCTAATAATCTACAGTAAGATAATACCTAGTATGCCTATATGTTACGTTTCTTTTGTGTCATCATTAGAATACAAAACATACTATTAGAAATCAGAAAATACTCAAAGAACACCTCCGGTATTAAATAATAATTCAGAAAACTTGACCATACTAAAATTTTCTCTACAATCATGCGACTAGGAAAGAAATTTCAGATTATTCAGCTCTTAGAAAAACAATTTGAAATGTTGTACTAAAAAGGTTAAAAACTATTATTAACTTATAGAACATTGCTTTACACAATAAACTCAATGGTTTACAACCAACAATGCATGGGAAATGAGTCAATAAACTAGTAGAGTAACACACCTGAGTAACATCTTCCGTATGAGATTCCTCCAAGCATGCAACCTGACACTTGGTCCTGCAATCCCAAAAGAGTATCTGTAGAAAGATAACCACAATGCAATGTCATTTGCCACATATCTCATACAACTAAATAGAGCCAAGTAATTTCATGTGCCTCAGTTAAAAGAATAAGCCAAAACACAACTCTCATGTAATATGAGAATTCTTAGGAATTATATCTGGCATATTGGAATTCTTTTGTAGTTTCAAACAATTTGAAGGCTGAAGCAAGCAGTAAGTTGTTCACGACAGACAAAACTAACTACTTTCCAGGGTCAGATATAGCATTGGGGCACCAACCAGCAGGTGTCAATCACTGTCCTTGCCTTGAACCATTATACCATGCATAGAAACACGAAGTTCACACGCGCTGCTGCTTCAGTGAGGTACAGAGGGAACCCACGAACTAAGATTCAACTAAATTTACCACTACTAACTTGCAGCCACAAGGCTTCGTACCTGAGAATTACACCCGGCAGCAAGCAGATTATGATTAGGTCCACCAAAGGAGAAACTAAATATCTCTTGAGAAGGGCCAGCATTTACGGAAAACACCTGCATTCCATCTATTTGAAATCAAAACAAAATACATCTCAACTCCTAAAGAAAGTACATTGAGTTAAAAACTGGAACCTGCTGAAAAGACCTGGTATCCCAAGCTCTGAGAGTTCCATCAGAAGAACAAGAATGCAGCACATGTGGCGATGAAGGATCCGAAAAGGAAATTTGATTAATCGTCGAGGAATGACCATTACATTCCCCAATGTACTGTGCAGTAGCTAAAGAGTACAACTTAATCGCATTAGTTGAGAGTGATACCGCCATTGATGTCCAATCATTCCTATAAACACGAACATTCAGTGAGAATTTTAGGACCAAAAATTACTGCTAATACATAAAAATCAATAAGAAAGTGAAAGGAAAAACGGAGAGAATTACTTGGGAACAATTTGAAAAACGTAATCGTCGGCGAAGTTAGTCTGAATAGAGTTTCTGATACCAAATCGCTTAGAATTGTTGGATATTGGGAGCGCCTGCGATTGTCCTTCTATGTCCATCTCCTCTGCGCCCTCCATTTTCTTCTTCTGTGAAGAAACTGAACCTCCGGCACGCAGGGTTTAGGGTTTGGACTATTTTTTATTATTTTACTTTTTTGTTGTTGTTGATTTATTTAGGAATTAGGGTTAGACTCTCTCACAAAATACAACCACCTTGATTCTGACTAGAGGTTTTTTTAAAATAAGGTAGTGAAATTTGTCATCTTAAATGTTATATAGTATAGTAGTTATACAAGCTTTTAATGATGAAATGAAGAAGAATGAACTAGAGGCATTTGATGGAAGACGGATGAACTTGTTACTTGTATCGCATTCTTCTTCGTGACTAATTGAATTACAATCCCACACATTCCTCTTCGTGATCTTTATATCTATTATTCTTCAAGATCATTTCTGACTAACTGAATTATAATCCCAGGTAAATTAGATATAGAACCTAATAATTAATTTAGGTTTGAATATTTAGTTTCATCGTGCCCTGCTGCATTGTATGTCTGATGAAAATAAGGGCTTCCGACTGAGATTCTTTAAAGAGAACTAACTTTGATGATTATCATTGTATCTAAACGAGTGAGACAACAAAGTTTGACAAATACATTCTTTTCTAGCCAAAGATGGAGAAAAATAGAACGATATGGACTTTCAATCAACGATGTGATAGTCTGTGCTAGCCTACTCGACAGAGCTTATGTTTTGTCAGACTTCACACCAAAAAAATTAACATTAACCCCAAGTAAATTAGTGGTTATGAACATAAGAGGAAAAATATATTCAGCACTGATGCCTTCATGTGTCAACCCCTGAACCTGATATATAAAGCAATTTGAAAATAAGCAGACTACTTGTTCACGACTAATTTCGTCCACCTAGATAAATATTTTCGAATAATGACACGGAGAAATCAAACATGTTTTTAATACTCTAGAACGTTGAACTAGTTCCGAAACAACCAGATAGTTTAAGCAGAAACATCTAAAAGAGATACGTCAGGTCAGGAAGATACAGATATTTGATGCAAGTTGTGCAAACACCATTATCAGTAGAACTAAAACAATAGTACAAAAGTCAAAACAATCTAAAGCATATAAAGGTATGTTTTTCGGCTCAGGTGGATGAAAATGATAATAATGTCCCTCATAACAAACTCCCATGGGCCATAAACTTCTTTTACTTTCATGAACTGAAAAGGGACAACTTGTAACCATGCCACTCTAGTGCATTGCTGAAAGCAAGCCAACAGGTCTTCAGCAACAGCGTCTACTTATGCACCCGAGCTTCTGCTTCTTGCCTATGCAGCTTCACCTTCTGCCTTAGGTTTCGCATCTACCACCTCAGCAGCTTTAGCAGAAGGCTTTATCACTTCTTGCTCTGCAGAAGAGAACAAAATTGGGTTTTTACATGCAGCAAACTAGGAGGGAAAATCTCACAACATTAATAAAACTCAGACATAATCCAAACGGTATTACACATGTGGGCACTCTTTTAAAGTTCAAATACAAATTGCCTATGGTATGACGATATATCAGGTGTAGTCGCACAATGTTTTGGGTCTAGGGAGGGTAGAGAGTAAGCAAACCTTACCAACCCTACCTCAGAGATGAAGAGGTTGTTTATCATAGACTTGGCTCAAGAAAAATCGTCCAAAGCAGTCCCGAAAAAAAAGCAATGGAAGTACAAGAAATAAAAAACAAAACAAAAATAGTACAGCAGATAATAACAAAATGGAAACAACAAAAAAATAATAAAATAATCGAGGTACATAGTAATAGAAATCAAAAAAAAAAAAAACTACAATGGCGATACTACAACTACTAACTGATAGAAAAACAATGCACTAGGTGTCCACACCCTACCATCTAAGGTCATGTCCTTGGTAGGCTGAAATTGCATCATATCCTCTCTCTAATCTACCCCAATACTATTTTGGTTTCCCTCTACCTCTCGTAAACCCATCCATAACGAACCTCTCACACCTCCGTACTAGGACATACGAGCATCTCCTCTTCACAAATTGTCTATGGTAAAGTATGTCATTACTTCCTTCAGGAAATATCCTGATTGGCATATCTACAACATGTATCTCAAACTTATCCGCCTCTTAACATCAACTTTTGGAAGGAGGCAAGACTAGGAGTCGAACTTCATCCTGAAACACAACAAGAGAGGCATACACTAATATCTACTTCTCAAGTTCTAGAATCTTTCTAGTTCTTGATTTCTCATCATAACAGTTTTTGAAATGTCATCAGATCAACGATTTAACATATAAAGTCAAGTACCTTAAATCTTATCAACTAAAATAATATAATTACTACTCTTTGTATACCACTTTATTCTTTCAAAAAGAAGTTTAGAATCTATTAGTTGATCTTGCAACGGAAGGGTTATATTTTATAGACATGATTGGAGGTCTGAATTTTTTCCTAACGGAACTTGTTGGTCTTATTGAATACAATCAGAAACAGTTGGTACAACAAGGATTTGGCCAAGTTCACCAATTTCAACCATATCAATTTTGAAGAATCACATATGATTCCAAACATGATTTATAACACAATGCATGCATTCCTCATCATATTTAGAACTTTTCTTTGCAAGCAACATGCTTCAATAGGTTTGCTATTGAATTCTTCCCCGCCCTGTGCATTACGGAGGAGAGAACAAGGAAAAGAAAACTTCAATATGCAGAAAGAAGGGCCAAAAGAAGTGCAAGATACATAATAGTTGTAATAGTGAGGATGCAAATCTAACAACACATCATCATAAACAAAAAGCAACAATCTATACATGCTTCAGAGCTGTCAAATTACCTTCATCGTCACTCTCATCAAGGTCATCCCCCATATCACCTCCCATTCCACCCATCATTCCAGCCATATCACCTCCCATTCCACCCATCATGCCACCCATTCCTCCCATCATCCCACCCATTCCGCCCATTCCACCCATCATTCCGCCCATTCCACCCATTCCGCCCATTCCGCCCATCATTGAAGCCATATCACCTCCCATTCCACCCATATCACCGAATTTCTACAAATTACACAAGTGAATAGAAAGATTAAAAGATATTCCAAATCAAAAAAGCAACATATAGATAGAGTACCACAGTAAATTCTTACTGAGAAATCCATTGAATTCATATCCATATCCCCAGGACCTAAAAATGTTTGAAACAGTAAAAAAGTCAGTTTTTGCATGTGTGATAACAGCTACTGTAAGAGATTGACAGATCATGATAGAGATGATACCAGCATCAGGTTCATCATCTTCATCCACCCACTTGTCCCAATCTACCTTCACATAGTGTGGTGCTTTACCGTCTCCACGCAATAATTTAGTCCACCATTTTGGCTCTGCTTTTTGCAAAATGCAGAATATGCTTCTCACGCCGGTACTAATTTTGCTCTCCTTCAGAATGAAATTGCAAAATTACAATGCAATTCTATATAACATGGATAAACAATTGTAGTGATTAAATAAGGCCCACTTAAATTTGTATGTTGATCTGACCCAGTTCCCTTCACCACTACCTACTATATTATGACAGCTAAATCACACAAACTACCATCCACTTGTTACTATTTGATGATTGATAAATCACCTACTTGTTGACATCTTACTGTAACTAGAAAATAAAGTTAGGGTTTCAAATTGGTTCAACTACACTTGTGATTTGGCTTCTATAAGCATGATTTACAACATGACACTAGTTCTACCTAACCTGCCCCAATTGGAAATATAATACAGACAGGCATGATATGAGTAGCTAGCAAATTCAAATCAATCCAATGATGTAACGAAATCAAATAACTACTTCCTACCTCAACATTAACTTTATCCTGAAGCTCAAGCTTCAACTCATAGTGACGGTCACCTGCCCCAGCACTAGCAGAGAAGTTAAACACTCCTTCTGGATCCAAGTTTACTTTTGGATCTTTAGCATCTGGTAGCATCACAGTGAGATACACCACATCAGGCCTTTGTGCCCACTTGACTTCTGGATGGAGGCTGTCAACCAAGAAAAAGTTTATCTTTAGCTAAAAGAGAGAAATTTTAATACATATGCAAGGGGTGTTGTGCAAATTAGATGAGTCACAATATAATCACATACAGAGGATGACAAAAGAAATTCTCTAAGCAGATAAACAAAGTGGCATTCAGCACACAAATTTACAAACTAAAATACAAAGTCGTTCCATCATTTTAATATTTGGCTAGAGGAAATAATCTTCACCTTCTCCATTCAGGAGATAATATTTCACACGAATCCTACCAGATCATTTCCAGTTTGACTGGTAGAGATATAGCAATGTTACTACTATTACTAGCTAATGAGCAAAAGAGAATCAATCACCAGAATCAGTGTGTAGTGTATCTCAGGAAACATGCATATTTGCTCACGACACCTGACACTAGTACCCGAAACCTATATTGCTCGAAATCTTCAAAAACACCACTCCTACAAGTGTCACAACATTATTGAAGAGTCCGAGCAACATAGCCTGAAACTATACAACTGCAAGAAAATCATAAAATATACATGGTGTAACTACTTGACCTGAGAACAGAGAATCTTCTCCAAATCACTAATACGCCCTCCGATTAATCCTAAATCAGAAGGATATGCAATTATTACTGATACCACTTCAGTATCCCCTTAATAATATATATTAATTTCTAGCATTTTAGCTTCTCTTTTACACACAAATAAAACTATTTTAAACAAAAAAACTGATGATTAAGTAAGAAAAAATTGCCATAAACCACAATAAACAAAATACATCAATATTTCTGCAGTTGTACCAAAATCACAGTCATACATAAATGGATAAACACAACAACAACAAAAACAAAATAACCAGTATAATACAACGAAAAAAAAATTAAAAAATCGCAAAAAAAAGACGATAATAACCGGAGATCTTACGAAAATATAAAGTGAAAGCAAAAAATAAATCAGTTGAGAATCGTACAGAGAGATATAGATTTACCTCATATTTGAATATATATTTTTTCTAGAGCAGATGAGAAGAGTTAAAGGAAGAGAGACTGAAAAACCCTAAAAATAGTGTAGCGGCAGAGATGATAATACAGAACCCTTCAAGTAGTAGTTAAAACGTGTGAGAGCTCACTTCCCAATGTCTTCCAATTATACCCTCTCTTTATCTTTTTTTCTTTTTCTTTATGTAGGTTTAATTTTGTCTATCTTTTTACTAAAGTTATCTTGACCATTTTTTTTTAGCAAATAATAATAATAATATTTTGGACTGTATTACCTATTGTTTCATAACATATTATATTGTGTTGTGTTGGATAGATTGTATTGTTATATAATGTTACACATTTATTATTTAAATAATAAATCTATCGGAAAAATAGGATACAAGGAAGAGTTATTATGAAAAGATAGGAAAAAATATGAAGTATAATTATTAATAATAAATAAAGATAAAATGTGAAGAAAATATTAAAGTAATGACGCAATCATACTGATTGGTCAATACATGAAATGATTCTTTTCGTCGTCATCTAATGACGGATTTAAACTAAACGATACGATACAATAATTCGAGAAAGACGTTGTATTTGAATTAACAATGCAATACAATACAAGTAGTAACAACCATCCAAAACAAGGTGTCAATGAAATCTCACAAATTGGATTTGGAGAGAATAAAATGTGCGCAAATTTTACTATTTACTTGTAAAGGTAGTAGGGAAGCTATTTCCAAGAGAGTCTCAATAAATTACCCAAAAATTTGTATTGAAAGTTCAATTACATACTTTAATTTTAGGAGTAATCTCTTCTTTTTCACTATTTTGCATTCCTTGTTCCATGATTTTTCTCAATTCTCTCTAAAGAAATCTTTGTAAATTTGTAATCACTTAATTTTATAAGTTTTTGTAAGATTTTTTTGTAATTACTAAAGGTTGATTAAGGACTTGGAGGAAGTCGATTAATGCAAATATTGTTGATGGGTATTTGAAAGTATAATTTACCTAAATTGCATAGTGCAAAGAGTAAATTACATCATATCCCTATCTTTTTTTAAATTACAATAATCCCTTAAAATTTGTACCTTTCGAATATATAAGTCACCATCATGATACATTAATTCACCATCCGGATACATTAATTCTAATACAAGAAGAATCTTTCTATTGCGCTAAAAAAGGAATAAAATATGAAAATTAATTAAATCTCATAAATTACACTTATGTTTCTCCTTACTCTCAATCATACAAAGGCAAATCCTATCAGAACGAAGAAATTCAAAATTTCAAATTGCTCCCCCCATCCACGAAGAAACCTTTCAGATTTGATTAAAAAACTTTTGTCGAAATTTTGGGTAAACAAGGTGACTTATGAAGGATACAAAAGAGATGAAATTGTTGTTGGACAAAAGATTTCCTTTTGAATCTTCAAGTTCATTGAAGATCCTTTCAATTTTGTAACGACTTGTTCCCGGCCTTTTTCACAGTATTTGGATCGAAAATTAGGGGTCGAAAAACTTTTTCGTAGTATTTGGATTTTCCCAACCTAGTCCAGATTTGGACGAAATTGGAGTCTTTGAGGTGTAGGGAAATCTGGTAACAATCAGGTGAATCATTTATGATTTTGATTGTATGAATAGTTAGATAACTCATTGAGAAATCCGTACGACTTTACGGAATTGAATTCGGGTGAGTAGAACTCCCGAAATCGATCTTAGCGCCAAGGATATTTTTCTGAGCGTCGTGGTTGGAGGTGTGTTGTGAAATGGGAATTTTGGAATTCTCAAAATAGCTCTTTGTTTCGTTCTAGCCGCTTTGGCGCTGGATTTTACCGCTCTGGTGGGGCAGCTACAGCGGGATGAGGGCCGCTGTGGCGGGCTCGACGCGACTTAAGGTCATTAATAAACCCATAAATGACCTTATTATGCACTTTTTGACTTTTAGAGCTAAGAAACGAACCCCATGCGACTCCTAAGGTAAGCTTTTCACTCCCCGAATCCATTTTTTTATCCGTAGAATGTAATAGAATGGGTGAATATTGATGGGGGAGGGTTTTGTTATAGATTCTATGGTGGAAACAACCCTAAATTGGATAATTGGGATTATAGGTATGATCTAGGGTTCATAGAATTGTTAGTAATTCGGGTAATTAGTGATTGTTTATTGATTCCGGCATAACTAACTTGGATCGGTTGCCACGTTCCGGCATAACTATGGGATCGATTGCCACGTTCCGGCATAATTATGGGATCAGATACTGCGTTCCGATATGCTAACTGTTTGGGTTGGGTTCCATGAGAGGACTAATGATTTGATATAATTGCGTATCATGAGAAATGTTCGTTGTTCGTAAATATTGATAACATTGTATATGTTGATATATATGCATGTGATTATAATGTTGTCTTGACTTGCTTATGTTGCACTTAGTGGGATAGCCGCGAGATCCTACCAGTACGTTGTGGTTGTGTACTGATACTGCACTTGCTCTTATTTTTGTTGAGTACATGACATCTTCAAGCGGCTACTGACAGACCTCACTTAGGAGATCAGTGATCGTTCAAATTTAAGGGTGAGTCAATTCTTCCGGGCTGCCATGGGTTCTCTTTCGTCTATGTCCACCATTTTCCGGACTTAGACTATGTTCTATTAGTTATTAGTACATTAGATTGGGGTTGCATCCCTTCTTGTTTAGACTTGTTGAACTTTAGATGTTTTGGTACATTGACTTTCAGGTTCTAGGTTAATTTTTCCGCATTGTTTAGTTCATTGTTAGACTTTTGTTGGAGTTTATAGGAACTCCCTATTTATTTCCTTAGTATTTAACTTGCTTCCGTAACTTAAATGTCTTAGTTTTTGTTTAGTTACTTGGTTTGAATTGTAGTAGTGGTTTTTCCACCGGAGAGTTAGTGTGGGTGTCAATCACGACGGTCGGGGTCATGACAAATTTTGATTCAAAATTGTTGATAATTTTTAGATTCAAAATTCTTCTCCTAGTTTATTGAAGATCCTTTTAATTTTGATTCAAAATTGTCGAAAATTTTGAAAAGATACATCATGAATATCTTTGCTACTTAGCATTTACTATTTATGTATCTTGTTTAAGTTGATAAATATTGTATTTATACTAGATACATTAAATAAATAATTGTTGCCCATAACATGTTAGATTTGAGATCGATACATTATCGTGTGGTAATTGCTATGCAATTGATACATTTAGTATAAATTCAAATTTACGTATCATATCTAAAAAAAATAGTGCATGATACATTACTATTTATGTATCTCGTTTAAATTGATAAGATTGTATTTATACTAGATACATTAAGGAAGTAATTGTTACCCATAGGATCTTAGATTTAAGATCGATACATTACCGTGTGGTAGTTCTATGTAATTGATATATTTAGTATAAATTCGAATTTACATATCATATCTACAAAATTAGTGCATGATACAATACTATTTATGTATCTCATTTAAATTGATAAGTATTGTATTGTTACGGAATACATTAAACATGTAATTGTTGTCCATAAGTTGTTTGATCTGAGATCGATACATTTAGTATAAATTAGTATTTATGTATCATGCCCATATAATTTGATGTAGCTATGTATCATATACAAAAAAAAATATAAATATGATAAACAATGATTTAATTATAGAATAGTACTACACATACATAACAAACATATGATACATATATATATATATGAGTGACACTTTTATGATTCGTTTTTGTCCTAATTTTCTCGTTGTTTGTTTTGTCATGTCCATATAGGGGTGGTTTATATTGAGTCTACACTCTAATCATCTCTCTAACATTAAAACGCTTGTCTTTGTGTATGAAAAATTACCCCAATATTCACATGGTTTTCCTGTAAAAAAAAAAGAACTAGAAAGAAAAATAAAATAAAGAATTACCTCTTGATTAACTTTAAATCATTAACTAGAGAGAGAAAATATTTATAATTAAAAATAAAGGAGTGATGAAGGTAACTAGTGATATAGTGGAGTGATTATAGGCATGAAAAAAGGAGGGAAATAGTGGAGTCGGTAGATTGTAAGTTATGTATCTGGAAAGGAGATAATTTGTGAAAAAAAGAGAAATTTTTGTGATTTTTTAAAACGATAGGGAATAATAGAAAATAGGGTAAGAAAAAAATGTATAGTTAGGTAATTTTTCCTATTTGGTATAGCAAAATATGTGAATTATACTTGAGGTGTTTATGACTTCTTATATGTGAATAAAAAATATTTAAATTAACATATATTTAAAATATGTTAATGGTGCATTGAATGATTAGAGATAATATTTATTAGGGATGTTTTCTCCTAATAAAAATCACTAATAAGAAATAAAAGAAGTTTTCTCCTAGTATTATTTTCCTCCAACTTCAACACTAATACATCAAAATTTGTCGTTCTCATATAATCTCTCAATTTTAAAATAAATAATGAAAATTTACTTAGGAGTTCCATGTAAAAAATAAAAGATAATTTGTGCTCCAAGACAATAATGTAGTAATTAGTATGGTAAAAGTAAATTTTGCCCAAATTTTTTTTTTTTTGGTTAATAAATCAAAGAGCAATGAGATACAGGAATAAAAAAAAAGACTGCGTAATGGACATAGTCCCATTACTTTAGTAGACTACTATGCAATTCCTAGCCACTTAGCATTAGAGGTAACAATAAACTGTAGCATAAACATATGTTTCATTTCCTTTTACATAGGATAGAAATTATGATTCTCTACCCAACTATTCACCTTTAACATGTCTAAGACCTCTAGCATGAACATCTTGGATGATCAATTTTGTGAGAAGCTCCGTTGGCCTTTGCTGTTGTTGAAAGACATGCATGTTCCTTTCCCTCCAGATATGTTAGATGGTGGCTTCAAGGACCATTCTGTAAACTTCAGCTCTACTACTCTTATATGTAGCATTTGCAGTAACCCATGCTAATTCATAATTCCAGCTTCTAGGTGACCGAGAGATTCCAAGCCAGTTGATAATTTTCTGCCATATTTGAGCAGAGACTGTGTAAGCAAAGAACAGACGTAGGTGACTCTCATCTGCCATAGAACATCAAGGGCAACTAGGATTCACAACCATTCCCCATTTCAGCAGTCTGTCCCTAGTGTAAAATTTATTTAGTGCAGCCAGTCTCAAGATAAAGATCCATCTAGGCACTCCCAGATTGTTGCACACTAATCTTCTCCATTCAACTTTTTGAAAATCCCCCCTGAGCCTTAGGAATATCTGCTTGATTGAGAATTGCTTCATCTCATGTATTTTTACCATGCTAAATCCAGCTTTTTCCACATATTTAGTAGCCTTTAAGATTCTTTGAATTATCCAAAATGTCTACCTTGGCACTTTCTCATATAGTACCCTATTTTTACCATTATAAATGTGGATACATTTGACCCATAAAGTGTCCTTCTTTTGGAATATGTTCCATAGTAGCTTTACTATTGCTGCTTTGTTCCATGTATGAATGTCCAATATGTTTAGCCCCCCTGCAGACTCAGGCTGACAAACTTTGTTCCAGGCCAGTAGAGCTTTCTTTGAGAGTTCGACACCACCAATCCATAAAAACCTTCTACAAGTAGCTTCAATGATTTTAACCACTTTCTTAGGAAGAACAAAGATTTGAGCCCATAATACTTGAATTGAGAATAACACTGATAAAATCAGTTGAGTTCTCCCAGCATATGAAAGGAATTTTGTGGTCCACGAATTTACCCTTCCTAAGATCTTGTCTATCAAAGGTTGGCATTGGACTACAAAAACTCTTTTTGTGCTCAAAGGAACTCCTAGATATCTTATGAGAAGTTCACCTTTCGAAAAGTCAAGCATCTCTATGATTTCTTTTTGCACCTCGCTAGTTATTCCTCCACATTACACAGAGCATTTGGTATGGTTGGCTACCAGGCCAGAGGACTTGGAAATACACTGAAATTGAGTAAACAAGTACTTCATTAATTCCACATCTCCTCTACAAAACAAGAGCAAATCATCTGCAAACCAGTTGTATAAGATTCAGCCTAGCACATTTATGATGGAAGTTAAAATTTGGGTTCTCTCCTGTCTTTCTAAGTAGCCTGCTTAAGTACTCCATTACTAAGACAAAAAGGAAAGGGGATAAGGGGTCCCCTTGTCTCAACCCTTTTCTTGCTTCAAAAGGTTTTGTTGGTTTGCCATTTACAATAATAGCATTGGAATACAATTTTAACACAAGTCATTACCCACCCCACAAATTTGGGAGGAAAGTTTAGACAAACCAAAACTTGTTCAAGGAAGGGCTATTCCACCGAGTAATAAGCTTTTTGCATGTCAATTTTGAGCATACACCTCGGAGAGATTCCTTTCCTATTGTACCCCTTTACAAGCTCATCACTTAGTAGGATGTTATCAGTTATAACCCTACCAGGTATGAAACCAGCCTGCCCAGGGTCAATTACACTGTCCACCACACTTTGAAGCCTCTTAGTCATTATTTTGGAGATTATCTTATACAAGGTAGTACAACATGATATAGGGCGAAACTCCTTAATAAACATAGATTGTTGTACCTTTGGTACCAATGTAACAACATTGCAGTTTATTGCCTTATACATCCAGTTGTTGTTGAAAAACTACAACACTGCCTCTGTAATCTCCTTTCTCACCACACGCCAAGTTTTCTTAAAGAATAATGCATTAAACCCATCATATCCAGGGGCTTTTAGATCAACAATATCTTTCAAAGCCAATAAAACTTCTTCTTCAACAATATGGGCTATAAGATGTAATTGTTGCTCCCTATTTAAAATATGCCCATTACTCATGATTTTAGGATCAACAACTGGTAATTGTTCAGCACATGTTCCTACTAGTTGTTTGTAAAATAATGTAGCTTCCTTCTCAATCGCCTCCCCTGTTTGAAGGATCTCCCCTTGCTCTCTGAGACCAATCTAGTGATTTGATTTTGTGCAATTCTGCTCCTGATACTAGTATGAAAAAAGGTAGAGTTGCTATCACCGAGGTTGAGCCATTGAACCCTAGACTTCTGTCTTAGAATACTTTCTTCCACCATGGTCCATTTTTCCAGTTCTAGTTTCAGGTTCTTTTCACGATCAAATAATTCTTGGTCATTCAGACTGTGTCGAAGTTTCACTTGGATTCGCTGTAGTTGATCCCTAATAACCTGATCCTCTGCTCCACTTTTGAGTATTCCTTCCTGTTCAATACCTTCATAGCTTCCTTCATCTTTTTTAACTTTTTCCATACTTTCACCATGTAGGTCCCTTTAGCAAGTAAATCCCATGTCTTTCCCACAATGCCCATAAATTCCTTATGATTGCATAGGTGATTAAGGAACCGAAAGGCCTAGCCTGTGTTTCTAGTGGTTTCTCAATAGTAACACTCAACAAAGTATGATCATAGAAGTGTGGATCTTTTGCTTCAACTTCAAGATGTGGCCATGTGCTCATCCAGGTAGGGTTAACGAGGGATCTGTCAATTCTACTGTGAACATGAGAATTCGTCCACGTATAAAATCTTCCCACAATCTTGAGTACTGTCAACCCTGTATTTGTCAACAATGTATTAAAATCCTTTACTTGAGGTTCTTGAATCTGTCTCCCCAACCTATCATCGTGATTCAATACCGCATTAAAATCACCCATTACGAGCCATGGATTCTGAATATTGGGTTTCAGTGTCTCAATGTCTCTCTACATATCTTTCATGTCATCAATAGTATGAAGTCCATACACTGCAGTGAACAAAAACCCAAGGTCTTCATTCCTTTTCTGTATTGAGCAGTGTATAAGTTGTGCACTTGTGCTGAGTACAGTCAGGTCTACAATATTGTGATCCCATACCAACCATATCCTTCATTTATCTTGGCCAACATAATTATCTGTCGAGCTCCAGTGAGGAAAAACCTTCTGTATTATGTTTGGTGCTCTTTGCTTAGTTACTCTATGCTCTGTAATGGCTAGGACTATAAAAATTGATGGAAGAAACAAAAAACATCCTTAAACTTCCAATTATTTTCAAAGTTTTTTTTACAGATTGTCTATATTTCAGAGTGATCTTTAATTTCATCCTTAGATATGATATTTTTTATTGTTTGTCAACTCTACTCATTTAATGGGAAATTATATGCTTAAATACCTTTATTTATGACCTAATTTTGCTCGATATACGTTTAGAATTTTTTTGCCTTATTTGACATAAGTTATTGGCATAAGTTATGTTGTATCTCATTCCCTCGATGTTTTGTAGGATTTAAGTTAAGCCTTTTAAGGCTTAGCTTGTTATGTTGTTGAATGCATAACTTGTGTTATATTATAATATGAAAATATAAATTTATGTCGAGTGTTCGAGGAATTGACATAGATAGACAAGTGTTGCATACAATTGACAACATGTAGCCCAATATTAATTAGCAATTAATAAACAAATAAAAAAAATTGGTACATATTAGCCTAAAAGTAATATCCACATTTTTAAAAATTTTTTTTTTTAAATAATAAAAGATATTTAATATCATCTCTCTTCTAACTTCCAACCATTACTCCTTAAAACTAGCAATTACTTCCTCCGTCCTTTTTTATATGTCATCCCTTTCTATAAATAGCTAGACCACAATACTTGTCATTTTATAAAATTTATGCATAAATTATCATATTTTGCCTATTATACCATTGTTAGAGTAGTTAATTAATCTTGTCATTTATTAATAAAGTTGACTTAAGAAAACATTAAATAAGGGTAGAGGGTAAAGTTACATCATTTCTTAATGCAAGTGCAAAGTAAAAATGTGAAATCTAAAAAAGGGACAGAGAGAGTATTTAGAATTATCTCTCTCCTTTCAAATTATTATGTATTTTTAAAATAATAAAAGAAAATTAATTCCATTTCTCTTCTAACTTCCAACAATTCTCCTTTAAAACTAGCAAAAGATTATTCAAAACTCTCTCCTTTCAAATTATTTCATATTTTTAAAAATAATAAAAGAAAATTAATATTGTCTCTATCTTCCAACCATTTAACTAGCAAAATACTGTTTAGAATTATTTCTTTTCCTAAAATTAGCAAATAATATTTTGATTGTGATTATCCTTATTTCAAAGGTATTCCTACGAGTTCATTGTCTGCCAATTATTTTGTCTTTGAACTCGATCCATATTCACTTAACAAATTTGTATAAATTTGTTTGCATTGGTATTCATTAATCCATATTGGATATATTTGTTCATATTCATAATAAATTGGTATACATTTATATTTATTTGCACTAATATCTCTCGAATTTTACATAGGTATACATTTGTATTTGATACATTCATCCATATTCATTTATAAATTGGTATACATTTGTTTGTATTAATATCTTTCTAATTTTACATTTGTATTGGATACATTTGTTCGTATTCATAATAAATTGGTATACATTTATTTGCATTAATATCTTTCAACTTTACATAGGTATACATTTGTATTGGATACATTCGTCCATATTTATTTATAAACTAGTGAATTTGTCCGTGCTTCGCGCGGTTATAATATATCAATAAAGTGTTTAATTAGTAGTTAGCCGAATTTCAACAAAGTCATAAATTACTATTTTGAATCAATGGAAATTGTAAATTACAATAATCAGATATTCATACAAAATACAAAATAAAGAAAAATCACTAAAACAACATACAAAATAAAATAAAATAAAATAATACAATATTATTTTTACGACTTTAATCATCAAAAGTAGAAAAAGAAAATACGACATCACAGCATCACTAACATTTTTAGTAAAAAAAAAAAAGTAAGAAGTACAAAACAAACTTTAAACGGAAGTCTTGAAACATCTCCCCTATTAACAAAATATTTATATTAAAAATTGAGTGATCGATTAATTCTAATTTGGTCATGTTAGTATATTTAATTAATTAAAGAATATATGAATAACACAATATATGTGTCTTGTGTTTAAATTTATTGTTCATTTTATTTAATCCTGATTAAATTATGTGATTTAATGATAATTCTAATTTGGTCATGTTAGTATATTTAATTAATTAAAGAATATATGAATAACACAATATATGTGTCTTGTGTTTAAATTTATTGTTCATTTTATTTAATCCTGATTAAATTATGTGATTTTAATGATAATTCTAATTTGGTCCTGTTAGTATATTTAATTAATTACAGAATATATGAATAACACAATATATGTGTCTTGTGTTTTAAATTTATTGTTCATTTATTTAACCCTGATTAAATTATGTGATTTTAATGATAATTCTAATTTGGTCCTGTTAGTATATTTAATTAATTAAAGAATATATGAATAACACAATATATGTGTCTTGTGTTTAAATTTATTGTTCATTTTATTTAACCCTGATTAAATTATGTGTTTTACTTCATTAAATCACATAATTAAAATTATACACCGAGTGTGAGTAAGTTTTCACCGTTTGAGATCTAAACGTCTTCTCAATACTTTGTAGTTTCTCCTCCATTAATTCTCTGCTTCTTCCTCAAATCATTTAAATACGCACATAAGAATTTGAATACAAAAAAAAATATTAAAATTATTACTATTCATCATAGGGTCTAGAATGGACAATATCTATAATATTATCGAGATAAAAAAAATAGATCCTTCTCATTAATCATTTTAAATATTATCAAATTAAGGATTTATCATAAAATATATATAGTGTTTACATTTTTATTTTAAGAAAAGGTCTACAAGTGTTTACGCATTATGATCTAGTATATTTAATGAATTTATAAACAAAAGAAGAACTTGCCTTCTTTTTGTTTTTTTTTTACAAAAGAATAGTAATATATTATAATTTAATATGCATCAGTACAAGACAGTATGGCTATTTCTATCATGCGGGAAGGAGGGGGGCTGATTACATAGAGTATTCGTACTACTGGGCGTTAACCGCCTAACTTATGTTTGATCGGTTGGTAGATGAACGGATAAATTTATTCAGTAATCATTTTGAGCTTAAATCTTTTCCTTGTTACAAAATAAATTAATACACAATTTTATAGCATATAATTGTCATAAATCAATTAGTATAAATTTTAAAACTCTATTCGAACTAAGCAACCAAAAATGAGGGGGAAATAAAAAACCTTATGAACTTAGCATATTTGAGATCGAGAAAGATCTTAAAATAGAATTGTATATTACACACAAGTCTTGATACAATTGGGATGTCACTTCCCATTAAAAGAACTTATAATAACTAACCGACATCAACACATATGAAATAAGGTGAGTCTAGATGAAACTACGCCAAGGATCTTTGTGTCCCAAAAAAATTCGGAATACAGTTGCTTGCATTACTATTTTGGAATGCAATTAACGAAGTTCATTAACAAATTTAGATAATTCTACATTGTTATGTGTTTATTAACAAATTTAGATACATTTGTTGGAGACAAAATAAATATTCATTATCAAATTAAATCAACGAAATTCAATATTTTAAAAAATTGTCATAAATATATTAATTAATTATTTATTGAAAATTGAAAAAATGTCAATTCCATAAATCACGAAACGTTGCAATATTTGGGGAAGAAAATGTTGTAAAATTATAATACAAATACGAAAATTTGTAAAAAAATAATAATCTTACATCCAACTACAAGATAAAGAATGTAGAAAATCTCAACTTTATTTAAAATAACCCAGACAATCAATATAAAAAAATTGTATGATTTGAGTTATTTATTGTGAAGAGTTACTGTTGTGATTGATCTATAATGGAAATATTTTAGAGAAGAAGATAGAAAGCCTAAATTTGAAAGAAGGAGAAAAAAAAGGGGAAGAAAAAGAGAATTGAAAAATACGTAAAAAAAAAATTATTGACAAATTATAAGAAGGGAGAAAAAAAGGAACAATAAAAGCAAACGTGCTAACTGCTAGGAAATATAGAGAAAATCAGGAAAAAAAATTAAGTTTCATAAAAAAAAATGAATGTGGCTATTTAATGTCAAATAAATATTTAAGAAAAATCCTTCTTTTGCTAAAAAGTTTAAAGTCGGCTATTTATTACCAATAAAGTCTATAGGTTGTCATGCTATGTCATTTTTTTCAATTGGACTAGTGTGGCCTTTTAGCCCATGCAGCTAGTTCTTCTTCCAAATCTCTTTCTCTCTCCTCCACTTTGTGGCCCATTGTGATACAACGACCTTATTTTCAATCTCTTTAAAATATATTATATTTTGCACTAATTAATATATAATGTTTTAAAAGATTTTGAGATGTATTATTAGTAGTAAAAATTATGCAGAATAGCAAATAATTAGCCTATATTAGGTACTATAGCTACAGTTTAAGAAAATTATAATTCGCGACTGTAGTTTTCTCAATTCTTGCTATTCGCATGATTTGTATAAATCCAAAATTCGTATAATTCGAATCCTGATTGTGATTGATCTTTAATGGAAATATTTTAGAGAAGAAGACAGAAAGCCTAAATTTGAAAGAAGAAGAAAAAAAAAGGGGAAGAAAAAGAGAATTGAAAAATATGTAAAAAAAAATTGTTGACAAATTATAAGGAGGGAGAAAAAAAGGAACAATAAAAGCAAACGTGCTAATTGCTAGGAAATATAGAGAAAATCAGGAAAAAAATTAATTTTCATAAAAAAAAAAAATGTGGCTATTTAATGTCAAATAAATATTTTAAAAAATCCTTCTTTTGCTAAAAAGTTTAAAGTCGGTTATTTATTACTAATAAATTTTATAGGTTGTCATGCTATATCATTTATTTCAATTGGGCTAGTGTGGCCTTTTAGCCCATGCAGCTAGTTCTTCTTCCAAATCTCTTTCTCTCTCCTCCACTTTGTGGTCCATTGTAATACAGTGACCCTACTTTCAATCTCTTTAAAATATATTATATTTTGCACTAATTAATATATAATGTTTTAAAAGATTCTGAGATATATTATTAGAAGTAAAAATTATGCAGAATAGCAAATAATTAGCCTATATTAGGTATTATAGCTATAGTTTAAGAAAATTGTAATTCGTGACTATAGTTTCCTCAATTCTTGCTATTCGCATAATTTGTATAAATCCATAATTCGAATCCTGATCGTATGAATCTAGAATTTTGTATATGCTTACACGTAGCTATTTGCATACGATTTATAAAAAAATCATAATAAATCACCATGTTTGTTCACAAGCGAAATATACAAACGGAGTTTTGAAAAAAAAATTAAATGTATATATATATATATATATATATATATAATTTGTGTATATTTACCCTATTTGTATATTCGCAACTGAAATATACAAACGGACAGAGATATACAAACCGCAACCTCCATAGAAAAGATAACTATATCTATGGAGCACAATTATCGAAACTATAACTATAGATCCTTATTATATCTATTATGTTTGTTATTTCTGAAATTTTCTTATTAATATATATATTTTTTTAAAGAAGCTAAGATATATTATTAGTATGTATAGATGGAATAAAGCATATTATTAGCATTCATATTACTGCATAGCTGAAATAATATGTATAGGTAATGTAAATAAACATGTATAATACCCATTTATTTGAGATATACTGTGTTAGTATACATATAATGCATATCATATACATATATCCATTATCATATTCTATCAATAAATTTTGATAAAATATCAATTTTAATTAGTGAGATTTAAGGATACAAAATGAAAGACAAGGAAAATGTGGGAGAAATTCAAGGAGATAGGATGAAAGAAAGAGAAAATGAAAGAGGAAAATTATGTGTTTTGTATATGAGACCTTGCATCTTCATAAACTTTACGTTTACATTAAAATACATTTGTTGTGTTTGATTTCATAATATATTTGTTGTTGCTTTCAACTGGATACATTTTTATGTTGAGCACCAATTTTAGGTAAAACAGACTTATTTAACACTTTAAAGAAAAATAAAGTGAAGGCAATTCCAAAGAGATGAAACGATTTACATTTCAACTTGTATTAGCAACAATTACAAATATTATGTAGTTTAGAAATTAAATTGATGCAAGTTGATTAATTGGTCACAAAAAGATAAACACAATAACTTCTATATTTGCATAGAATTATATATAGCTTATCAATATGAAATAAGCATTATATGTGACAAAAAAATGATGTAAATATTCTTGTTTATAGCAACATGCAACTAACACTAAGGAGATAGCCTAAAAATTACTATTTGGGCTTGGGAGTTTATGGAAAAAACTTAATACATATTTGATATTTACCAATCGTGACAAGAGATTTCCGTTTACCAAACATAGCAAAAGTTTTTTTTTTTTTTCCAAAACAAATACGAAATCACAAATTTGTTCAAGGTTTATAGTTCCGCTCACAATTTCGTATATAAAATTAGTATGAAATTAATATATATATCATTGTATAAATTTTGTATAAAGTTCATATTAGATTTCTATATCTAATATGAATCTTGCTTAAGGATTCAAATCTCGCTCACTATGCCATGTATAAAATTTGTATGAAAATATGTATATAACTATGTAAATTTTGTTTAAAGTTTATGTTGATTAGTTTCTGATAATACAATTATAACACGTTTTCATATAATATTCGTACAAATTTAATATAACTACAATAACTTGAAAACTTAAAATACAATTTCATACAACTCTATAATTATAATACAGCTTTTAATACAATTTGGTACCACTTTATATAAACTTGTTGCTAAGATTTCTCAATAATAAGAAACTCAAAATAGTGGTTGACTTTGTTATTGGCCTTTCTCAACATAGAGGGGGACATTATATTAGTTAATGTTTGGTACCACTTTATATAAACTTGTTGCTAAGATTTCTCAATAATAAGAAACTCAAAATAGTGGTTGACTTTGTCATTGGCCTTTCTCAACATAGAGGGGGACATTATATTAGATAATGTGATTATTATTAGGGCGGGGTGTTCTTGGTTCAGTTTGGATTGGTTATTTGTTAAAATAAAAATCAAATCAATCTAGTCGGTTTTAAAATTTCTAAAAGCAAATCAAATCAAACGAAAAAAAATAACTGTCGATTTGGTTCGGCTTGATTCATGTTTTTCTGATTTTTTCGGTTTGGAAGTAATAAATTTTTTGAGGATATGTGTATCTCAATAGACACAGACATCTAATCCATGAACAATCCATAGGGAAGTTACCGTGGATTGAATTAAGTAATTAAGCAATATAGTATAGTTATTATTATCCGAACAAAGTGATTTAATTAAGAGAATGTGTGACTATCTTATGTGAGGTCGGATAGGTAAAGACTAAAGTAATGGATTTTGATGGACTTGAAATTAGGGTTGTAATAGTTGGGATAAAATTACCTAACTACACATCTTATTTTACTATAATCTCTAAAATTCCCTATCATTTAAAAAAAATAATTAAAAATTCACTCTCGGATACATCACTCCCCTCCCGCTGATACATTCTTATCTCCCTCTCGGATACCTCCCTCCCCTCTCTGATACATCTCTCCCCTATGTATTTGGATGTCTGCTGATGTATCCGGAAGTCCAATGATGTATCCGGAAGTCTAGTGATGTATCCGAAATTCATAAATTTTAAGGGATTCTTGTAATTTGAAAAATAGTAGGGAAATCATGTAATTAGCTCTTAACACTATGAGATTTATGCAAATTATACTAAAATTTAAGTGTTGGGCTTGAGAAAACGATAAAGTTAAAGATTTAAGTTAATTAAAATTTAACAAAATATTTATATTTTATTTATGAATAATATATAAATAATTATAAAAGTAATATATATAATTTCTCGGTTCGATTTGGTTATTTTTTCAATTTTTTTAGTAAAATCAAAATCAAACCAAATAGTATCGATTTTCAAAATTTAAAATCAAACCAAACCAAACCAAATATCAATTTTCTAATCGATTTAATTTGAATTGCGGTTCAACTTAATTTTTTTAACCGTAACCATTAACTGCCCTCATTATAACCCATGATCTGCTCAAAGGCTATACATGGAAAATCTAAAATAGATCACTCAAGCAAATAGTTGCCAATTCTAAAATAGATCACTCAAGCAAATAGTTGCCAATTGCCACCCACATTGTATCCGTGCACATAATTTTTTTTAATCCCAACTTAAATAACAGCATTTATATAGGGGTGGGGATGGGGGTGGGTTGGGGTGGTTGGACATTGGCCTCTGAATAAGGATATAGCTAACTTTTAAATACTCACTCAACTTTAATTTATGTGGCTTACATTTTTTTAAAACAAATAAAGGAAGGATTTTAAAATTCTTGGTCACAAGTCGAAACATGTGTTTCTCATTAAAAATAATATTTTAAATATAAAATATATATATAAAAAATTAACTAACTAGTATAAAATCGATATCATAGAAATTAAAGTAGAAAAAGTAATTAAAGAAGCAATCTCTCTTAAATTAAAATTTATTAGATATTAGTTGATCAATAATTCAATATGCTACTTCCTTCGTTTATCTTTGTTCATTCATATTTTATTTGATACACATCTTTTAAGAAATAATAAATATAATTATATTTTTTTATATTATTCTTCTTAATTACAAGGGGATATTTATTGCCAATTAAATTTATATTATATATAAAATATACAATATTTTTTTAACTAACTAATATAAAATTGATATCACAGAAATTAAAGAAGCAAACTTTCTTAAATTAAAAACTTCTACATATTAGTTGATAGTATGATGGATAAGTAAAACGTGAACATGTGATGACCCAATCTAACATGTGAATTGTGACATGGAGGGGTGGGGGGGGAGGGGGGGATCAATTTAGTAAGCAAATGTCCTACATGTAATGAATGCATTTTGTTGGAATTGTAATAAATATCCCATCTATTTTTGGCTATGATTTTGTTATTATATACCGGTTGCGTCTAATAATAGTTGTCAATTATAGAATACTATTTTAAAATGTCCAATAATATTTATATGATGAAATCAATGAATAATTCTATATTTAGTTTCTAATTTATCCTTATCATTAATTATAGTTTAGTTATTTCTCTATTATATTTTTAAGGACACTGTATTTATTATATTCAAAGAGTGATATAGTAAAATTACATTTCAATTTATAGTTTTTTAAAAAGTGTGCAAAATTGACAATTGACAAATATTATTGGACAGAGGGATTACTTTTTCTTATTATAGAATTTTTTGATCATTTTTTTTACCGTAAAGCATGATAGCTTGCACGAACAACTATAGGCACGATTGATAAATATTGTTCTTCTTACTCACATGATTCACTTTTGGTTGTTTTTATATCTTGAAAAAATATTCTAGTATCTTGCAGGTAGAGGTAGAGTCAGGATTAGAAGTTTGGGGTTCTAAATTTTAGGACATAAGATAAAATATTTTTGAACTCAGAATACTAGTGTGGAAAGCATTTCTGTGGCTCATTCCTTATCATTGAGTCGTCAATCAATTTTGTTACGGGTTCACAAGAGAATACACACACACACATATATATATATATATATATATA